>NW_015162007.1:259732-281911 GCF_001447785.1 Gekko japonicus | reverse complement strand
TAGACTGAGCAAGAACAGGCTGCTGGCCAAAGTGACAGCTGGAAGTTGTTCTAAGGAATCTCTGGACGCATCTGTCACAGTGCACACACTTGTACCAGGTGGCATCCAGGATTAACTACATGCAAAATATCGCAAAGAGCTCTGTGGGACTTATACATCCAGCCCTGAGCAGTGGAGTCTTACAAGAAGTACAGCCACTCAAGCAAATCCACAGATAACTAAGCAGAGACCATGCCTCCACTCCAACAGCTGTGAGAATTTGCAGGTTGTGGGGTTTCTTTCCCTCTGTTAATCAACCTGCTCTGTTCCTGCTGTGGCACATGTGGGGATTTCCTTGTATTTCAGTGGGAAAAGCCAAACTGTAGACACATGCGTATACATACCGATCAGTTTTTAACGTCCTGAAAAAGCCCTCCAGTGGCATGGTGGGGGAAAACATATGGAAGATGGCAGTCCATATAGAAGGTGCATAGTAAAGTGCATAAATAACCAGGGCTTTTTTTGTAGAAAAAGCGCGGCAGAAACTCATGTGCATATTAGGCCACACCCCTGACAGTGCTGCTCATTAGCATCTTAGGCCACACTGTTGTTACTGCGTTTAAGGATTTAATGTTCCACACAGAATAGTCCGTCTTTCCTGGATTACTGTTACTGTTGTTGCTAGACCTGTTGGCAGCGTTCAACATGGTCAACCATCAGTTACTGATCCACCGCCTAGCCAACACTGGGATTCAGGGGTCTGCCTTGCACTGGCTCTCCTCTTTCCTTCAAGGTCAGGGTCAGAGGGTGGCACTAGGTGAGCACCTATCCTGAAGGCACCCACTGGTTTACAGAGTGCCACAAGGGGCTGTTCTTTCCCCGATGTTATTTAACATCTATATGTGCCCCCTTGCCCAGATTTCCTGAGGTCATGGACTGGGATGTCACCAGTACGTGGATAACACCCAGCTCTATTTGTTGTTGGGTCTGGACCGGAGATCTGGACCTGGCATTACAAGCCATAGCTGGGTGGCTTAAGCTGAACCAACTGAAATTGAATTCAATGAAGGTCCTGTGTCTGAGTCATGGCAGTCTGGGTAGGGATCTCACTCTCGACCTTTGATAGGGTGCCATTGGTGCCAATGTCAGAGGTTAGGAGTTTGGGGATGCTCTTGGATGCCTCCTTAATGATGGAGACCCAGGTAGCAGTCACTGCCAAGTCAGCCTTTTACCATTTTTGGCTGCTTAGGCAGCTGGTTCCCTTCCTCAAACACAGTGACCTGGCAACAGTGATCCACACAATGGTCACCTCAAGATTGGACTACTGTAATGCTCTCTACATGGGGATGCCCTTGTCCCAAATCCAGAAGCTACAGCTGGTGCAGAATGCGACAGCTAGGCTGCTATTGGGTCTCCCTTTGAGGTAGCACATTCAGCCTGTGCTGAAAGCACTGCACTGGCTACCTATAGCATACTGGGTTCGCTTCAAGGTGCTGATTCTCACCTATAAAGCCCTACATGGCCAGGGGCCTGCATACCTGAGGGATCATCTTTCCCCACATGATCCCCAGAGAGTACTATGGTCAGGGTCAAAAAATCTCCTTGTTCCCCCTGGCCCTAAATATGGCGGAATGGCTACAACTAGGACTAGAGCTTTCTCGGTATCAGCCCCACTTTGGTAGAACGAGCTTCCTGAGGACATCAGGGCCCTGCGGGATTTATTACAATTCTGCAGGGCCTGTAAGACAGAGCTCTTCCACCAAGCATTTGATTGAGGTGCCACATCTGATAGTCTAACATCAACCAAGGAACCCTGCAATAGATCCTTGGCTGCCTGCTCTTGTACATGTGTTTAACATCTGCACCCATGTCAGTGAATTATATGTTACCGTACCAGATACCATATAAATCGATGGTGCAACCTCCTCTGGAATACTGTGTGCAATTCTGGTCACCACACCTCAGAAAGGATATTATAGCATTGAAAAAAGTGCAGAAAAGGGTAACTAGAATGATAAAAGGGTTGGATCACTTTCCCTATGAAGAAAGGTTAAAGCACTTGGGGCTCTTTAGCTTGGAGAAACAATGACTGAGGGGTGACATGATAGAGGTTTACAAGATTATGCATGGGATAGAGCAGGTAGAGAAAGAAGTACTTTTCTCCCTTTCTCACAATACAAGAACTCATGGGCAGGGCACTCAATGCAGTTGCTGAGCAGTTGGGTTAGAACGGATAAAAGAAAGTACTTCTTCACCCAAAGAGTGATTTACACATGGAATTCACTGCCACAAGAGGTGGTGGCAGCTAGAAGCATGGACGGCTTCAAGAGGGAATTAGATAAACATATGAAGTAGATGTCCATCAGTGGCTATTAGCCACAAGGTATAGATAGGAACTCTCAGTCTGGGGCAAGTGATGCATTGTATTCTTGGTGCCTGGGGGGGCAACAATGGGAGGGCTTCTAGTGTCCTTGCCCCACTGGTGGACCTCCTGATGGCATCTGGTATTTTTGGCCACTGTGTGACAGAGTGTTGGACTGGATGGGCCATTGGCCTGAGCCAACGTTGGCTTCTCTTATGTTATTATGTTCTTACCAGCCTCATATCTATTGCTGACTAGATTCCTCACTGTGTATGTGAAAAGTCCTTAGACATACTCGTGATTTCAGCTCTAAGATTTTTTATTTGGAAAGAACAAGACAAAGTAGCTGGCTCGCTGGCCGGCTTATATGCCCCAAGGAAAACACACCCACATACGCCCAACACCCGTGAATGGTCTTTCTACAGTGATTAGATTATTCCTAGGGACCCTAGGTTCCCAATTGGCAGGGAACTAGGATCCGAACGTCTATTGTGTTCAGGAGCGAAGCTCAGGTACATCACCTGACGGCATGCGGAACCGGCCGAAACTGGATCACTGTCAGGTCCCACCGCAATTCAACAGAGTACACACTTATAGAAAGGTATTACTTTATTGAAGCCATGAGTCACTGCACAGAAGAACTGTTCAGAATAACCCTAAAAACTTGGGTTGGAAAGGTTAAAGCAATTTCATAATCAATGCGACCAATGGCTATGATTCCCGCCCGCGCCTAAGAAGCAGTTTTATGCGCCCCAAACCCCTGGGAACTCAACGGTAACTGTGATATCGTTCCCTAACACTTCCCACGGTTTCTACTCATTAAAACAAAGCAAAGCAGAGCAGTCCACATCTCTTAACCACCTGTGACCTTGGAAATGATAATGTTACAGCAGACAGGCCTGGCGTACACTAACAAGAATGCAGCTATGAATATATGCGCATGGTTATATGAACGGACCTCTAGGGAGAGGGGGAAAAACACAGAACAAGGTACATTGACATACACAGGTACTCAGGAGCCTATAGAACATAAAGGACATTTGGCAGCTTGCTGACAATCACACACATGGCTGGGTCAGGACACAACAGTATGATTACTAAAGACAGTTATCCCGCCATTGTACAAATGTAGAACCTTATGAATTGTTTTATGATCTTAATCTGTTTTACTGTTTTAATGTTTATATGATACCACTAGATCTGTAAGCCTCCCTGAGCCTGCTTTGGTGGGGATGGCAGGGTATAAATCAAATAAATCAATAAATAAATCTCCTATGTGGACATTCCATTGACAGTATGAATGCCTTTGCATCCTTGTTATGGATGAATCCTGTAATTCACACAGAACTATGGAACAAAATTCACACTGGACAGAAATTGTGAACATCTGGAGCTTTGCAATCCTATGTTGAGTTACTCCAGTCGAAGCCAATGCTCCCTCTAAGCTGTGGAGACTTGTGAGCAAAAATTCTACTTTGTGAGCTACGGGCATGAAAGTTGTGAGCCAGCAATTTGGCTACTGCATAAATTAGTTTGCTCTGGAGCCATCCTTTCTGAGCGGAGACAAAAATGTGTGAGCTGAAAGCTAAAAAACTGTGAGCTAGCTCACACTAACTCAGCTTAGAGGGAACACTGGTCTCTGGGATATTGCAGAGGATACCCAGTTGCCAATGGCCTTCTGCCTGACTGGACTGGACTACTGATGGCTTAGAGACAACTGGAAAATATCTGAGCCTGAACTCATTTTGTATTTAGGAGACAGGCTTTCAGATGGCAGCTTAGAGGTGCAGACTGGTTCGACAGCCTTGGAATCTCTTACTAGAAATGTGGCTTATAAGATTGGACCAGCAAAAGTACTGTTAAATGCCAAGCTACTCATAAATAAAACATCAGCCATCCCTGATTTAATTAAAGACGAGTCAACCAAATGTATGCCATTATAGTGACCTTGTTGGACTGGGGATTATGTTTACACAGATGCTTCTATCTGGGCATGTTGGGTAGCAGCAGTTTAAGGTCAGGATTTGTGCTTGGGAGGGGAAGGGGACAAACAGAATGGAGCATAATTATAAAAACAGCTGGCCTATGAGCAGTGGATTAATCCAACACAGAATCTGTGCTCCTTGTGTTGGAAGACTGTGAAACTGGGTATGATTTATTTATTCATGTATTTAAAACATTTAGTGAAGTGGTTTGTACTATCAGAAATATACCAATGCGTTCTGGTGTTCCTGATAACATTTTAATCTGCCCTTCCTCCAAGGAGCTCAGAGTGGCATATGTAATTGCTTCCTCCTTCGTCCTCTCAAAAATGCAAAGGGAAAGGGCACCCTGTAGGTTCTGTGGCTGTACAAGTTTTTGACTGATGCCCCCTCATCCTGCCCCATTCCAGGACTCTAACCAACAGTAGAGATTACTGTGGCAGTGGCCAATTTTTTAGTTGATGTGATAAGAGTGAAAAACGTGGGAAACTCCGTTTTATGATTTTATCATTATCTCAGACTTTTAGCTGATTGTGTCATTTACTGTCTCTGATTTTAATGTTGTATATGCCATTAAAGGTCTATTGATTGATTGATTGATTGACTCTAACCAATACACCTACCTGTCTGGCTTTCATGTGGATATAGGGTGACCAGATGTCCTCTTTTTTTTTTTTAATGTCCATCCTCTTTTGGGCTCTTTTTTAAAAAATTATGAAAATGTCTGCTTTTTGTTGTTGTTGTTGGGAGGCGGAGCCTATTTTGCTTTACAGTCCCCCAGTGGAGAGAAGCTTCAGTTTTGCCACCAGCACTACTTTTATTTCATTGCTGTGTATTGGGACTCTCTTAAGTCTGTGGACTGCTTTGCTCCATGTCTTTGACTCCTCCCTCCCCATAGCAATGGCACAGAGTCCCTGCCCTCTACCAGGAAGTGCAGGGGTCCTGGACATTCATGGTGTTGCTCTTGTTAGCTGTGCAATATGAAAAGTACTGGGTTTGCCGCATGGAGGACTCGGACGACGACATACTGTAGCACACGTTTATTGTACTTCACACAAACAAAGACTAACTAGAAACGGCCAGCAGGGCCAACTATATACATGTCCACCCAGCAACCCCCATTCCCATTGAAGGGTTTGAATGTCCCGCCAAGGTGGCTATTGGTTGGGGCTGGGGGATCCAGGATCCGAAGTTTCCATTGTTCTAGGATCCAAGCTCTGGCCTGTCCCGCGGACCCCTGGTGGCGGTCCACGTACATAACACAATAGCAATGGATCATGACTGGAAATAGTGAACATGTTTTTACAGGACTAGCAGAAAATCAGTTTGGGCATGGTTGCCTGGTAACCAAGTCTGATACAAAGTTTGGGCTCCCTACTAGAAGCTTCTGGCTGTGTGTAGGAGAGAACTGAAGGCCTGGCTTTCTGTATTGAATGCTTTCAGTTCATGTGCTCTTTAAGATTGAATCATCTGAATCTCAGATCCAAGTAAAATATCTTGTTTCTTATTTCGAGACTGTGTGGACTTGATCACGCTGGTGAGCTCTGGGCTCTGGCTATTCAGCTCTCTCCATTGGAGTATGAGTGAGTTTGCACAGAAGGCTTTTCATTGCATTGGCTGCCTTCTGCTGCTGTTGAGCAACCTCGTGTGCTGGAGAGCAGTCCTTTGGAATATCCAGACCAGCAAGGCAGAAGGGGAAGCAGCTTTTTTTTTTTTTTTGTGATGAGGAATATGCCAATGAGCAGGGCTATTTTTGGGCAGGAACGCAGAGGAACGGAGTTCCGGCTGGCTTCCAAGTTGACCACACCCAGAAGGAACTCATTAGCATGATAGGCCACACCCAACAACAGAAACTCATTAGGATTGGCTACATTAGGGGTGTGTGGCCTAACATGCAAAGGAGTCCCTGCTACAAAAAAAGCCCTGGGTTTTGACAACAAACAAGGTAAACAGAATAAGAAGCAAAAGGTGGGTGTGGCTGGATGACCACACTCCTGGTAACACGGGGATGTGGCCTAAAATGCTAATGAGCTGTGCTGTCATGGGTGTGGCCTAATATGCTAATGAGTTACTGCTGGGCTTTTTCTACAAAAAAGCCCTGCCAATGAGAAAGTGTAAATTTATTCATGAACTTGAAGTAAAATTTCCTTGCTTCAGTGCTGACAGAAATGAGAACGAAGCAGAATGCACTACATGTGTCTGTGGCAAAAAAAAAAGAAGAAGAAGAAGGAAGTCATGATTTGGAAGCACATGTCAACAGTGACAAACACAAAAAAGAAGTCCAGAGCTGTCTTAATACCCCAAAGGTCAGTGAATTCTTTATTTAAAAAATTCAAAAACAGAAGACTGAGTTATACCAACTGAAGGTGCATTGCCATTTCATGCTGTAAATCAGAGATGTTGAACTCATTTGTTATGAGGTTCGGACAGACATCAATGCTACTTTGTTGGGCCAGGCCATGTGTGCCATAAAATGTGATGCCAGCTACTGGAGATATAAACTGTATAAATGACACAGGCAAACCCAATTAACAATACTTATTACTCAAAATACAAACAAGAGCAATGGATTCCTAGGAGTGAAAGCAATTGAATTACTGGGGAATCCACAAAAGCCCCAATAAATGTATTTAATCATGTGCAAGACTAGGTTTTTCCAAGGGATACCATAAAAGGGGGGTATCTTACATTTTTGTGCAAATTAGTCATTTTTATATATATAGCATCTTCCTTGCAAATAAATAAGGTCGTTTTTCAGCAGCACCCACATGTCCAGCCTCAGCAGCCAAGCATGGCTATGATCCATCCCTTGCTGTGTTTCCTCTCTTCCCCATCCTACCTCTAAGGATCTCAGGAAGGCATACCAGATTTCCTCCTCCACCACGCCATCCCCACCACCACTAACAACCCTGTGAGGTGGTCCAGGCTGAGCAATCAGACCCAAGTGGCCCAGATGACAGGTTCCTGGCTCAGGAGGTGGGGGGGTCTGAACTAGGTCTCCCAGAACCCCCCACTGCCAGTTCTCACCCATCTTACACTTCCCGCAGAAGCGGTGGGCCTGATGGAGAGGCTGTTGCTCAAATCGCCAAAGGGTGTTTTTTGACCTCCCATGACCCTTTTTCCTTTATGTGCTGAAAGCAGATGTGGGGGAGAAGGGAGGTCACCATCCCCACCATCCATGACACTCACTCTGCCTCCTGGCTCCAGGGCTATTCAGATGTGCAGCAGCAACACTGGTGCCCCTTTCCCCCTTCACTCCTCCACTTGCTTCTGAGGCCAGGATGTCTTTTCCCTCAGAGTGGTATGCACAAGACAGCCCAGTTGACTCCCAATCCATGCGCTGACCCTCCTCCTCTCCCCCCCCCAGCTGGCCCCATCCCTTTGTCGGTGCTCTGCATGCCTGCATTTACTGTGAATTAAGTCCAACTATTTGTGATAGGAATGTATAATGTGACACATACAGACCCATGTCTATACAATGTCAGGATGTCAGTTGTTAAGGAATCTGTCTATATCTATTTAACACATGGTCCGATTATATTGTCATTCTAGTAAATTAATGCCTACAGTAGTTTGGTATTGTTGGAAATGTCCTAATATTGCTACTGGTGTCACCGGTATCCTTAAGATCCCCCTGAAAACCACTGTTTTATTTTCTTTGGAGAGCTATAAGCATCTTTTATAACCTTACACTTCTAATCAGCAGTACTTTCAATGATACCACAGCTATTTCTCCAAATTGCCTTTGTTCTGCTGATAGTTTCCCACAGTATCTATTAATGCATCCACTTATTCTGAGTCACTGTCATGCTCAGAAACTTAATTACATACTGCACAGACACTCACGATAGAAAATAAGGGGGGAAATCAGCACGATCAAAAAAGCACCTGAAGTTAATTATAAATTAAGACTAAAGTATAGGCAGCAAAATGGTGTAATTATTTCCAGAAGTTACGTTTTTTTAAAAAAAGGACTGAATGTTCTATTGCACCGGTTAATTTTAAACCAAAAATATATTATAATGCATTTGCATGTATGACAATTGACAGATGACTGATAATTATCTCAACAAAAAACAGGGCTTCATAAGGTAATCTATCAAAAATTTACTTTTATGCTTGATGGTTTTATATTCTCGCTACTCTTCATAGCACCAAGACCTCTGTCTTCATTCCAATAACAATGATTATTGGAATTCCATTAAGGAATATAATGTAAGTTGGGTGATCAAAGCGGAAGTATGCCATTATAGTTCTTTACTTCTAATCTGACATGTTCCTGTGGTTGAGTTCAAGGAAGCATGTAAAGTACTGTAGAGGTGTATCACATGTATTCTTCAAAGCAAAAAAGTTGGGAAATGATTTATAAACAAGTTGTGAGCATGCATATTACCCTCATTCAGCAGACACTCTGTTTTCTGCCCATCTGTTACCAAACTCAGTTTAAGGTATTGGCTATCACATACAGAGCCCCTCATGGCCTTGGCCCTCTTATTTGCGGGACTGCCTCTCTCCCTATGCTCCACCATGACAACTTCGCTCAGGTCACCAGGGGCTTCTGCGGGTACCAACCTGCAAATAGCTGGAATCAACAACTGCCTCTTAATGTACTTTCTGTGTTGTGGCTCCTACCTTGTGGAATTGTCTGCTCAGGGAGGTCAGGAAAGCTCCCACTCTCCTGACTTTCTGAAAACTGAACTTATTCAACAGGGTTTTTCTGTGCAGGTAATAGGGATTCACTACCAAAATAGCTGAGCCCGAATAAAAGCCAATATTACTTGGCTTTTATTCAGGCTCAGCTTGTGCCTTCTGAGTTTACTCGCTGAGTCGTGCTGCGATGGCAGCACAAGCTGGCTTGGAGATGGCATTTAAATAAACAAGTTCTCCAAGCCATCCTGCACTGGCACCACTGCTGTGGCAGTGCAACTCAGTGAGTGAAGTCAGAGGCATTTAAAGGGTCTTCCTTCCCTCCTTTCTGCTGGCTGCAGCTCCCAAAGGCCAGCAGAATGGAGGGGGGTGGGAGGAAAGAGATCTTCCCTTCCTCCTTCTATTCCCTTCCTCCTTCCATTCTGTTGGCCACAGCTCCCAGAAGCTAGCAGAATTAAAAGGGGGGGGGAGAGAGATCTTCCTCCTGTCGTTCTGCTGGCCATGGCTCCCAGAGGCCAGCAAAATAGAAAAGGGGAGATCTTTCCAAAAAGCCATTTAAAGGGAACTTTCCCTTTAAAAATTACTTTTGCAAGGCAAACCGGACTTGAGTGAACCCAGAAGCAGTACGAGTTCACCCACTCCCTTCTCCATTATAACCTATTTCCCATAGGGTAGGATGGAGCCAAATAAATTCAGCAATCCCAATTATTTCCCAAATCCCAATATTATGCCAATATTGGAATTTGGAAATATTGGGAAATATCTTTTTTTTTGGTGTTCGGTGGACCTGAACCTGGAAAATACTGATTTTTTTGCACACCCCTTCTAAAACCCTAATGCATTGGCTATTGAATGTCCCAATTTGTTGATTTCACTTACTCACTGTGTAAACCACCTTGAGAAAGGCAGACTACAAATAACATAAATAAACAGAACCACAGATGTAATGTGGCATCTCTGGTTGGTTCACACATTGCCCTGGCATTTCACATAGATTATGTGGATGTTTAAGTATGTTTTCCCTTGTCCTGTAAGCAGAGTTTTAAATACTTATTCACTGTGTACTCCACCTTGAGAAAGGCAGACTATGAATCACATAAATAAATAGAACCACAGATGTAATGTGGCATCTCTGGTTGGTTCACACACCACCCTGGCATTACGCATAGATTGTGTAGATGGTTAAGTATGTTTTCTCCTGCCCTGTAAGCAGAGTTTTAAATATTCTGAGCATGCCATAGTTCACACTGAAGATGTATCCTTTGGAAGATCATAAAAGTAGTTTTGTTCTGTGACCCACTAAACACGCATTCTGTGCTCCAGGACTGGTATAAGCCAACCCTCAGTTTTGACTTCCATTTTCAGGAGATGATGCAAGGCCAGTTTAAGTGGCAGGGCTTTCATAAAGTATTGACTGCAGGCATCTTTGCAGGATTGGGGTGGGGCTTGGCTTTTTTATATGTTTTCAATTGTGATTGTTTTATTTCTGATTTCTAAGCTGTCTTGAGCTATGCGGAAAGGAGGGATGTAAATATTTTAATCAGCAAGTAATTAGAAACCATAACTGAAGCCATTGCTTTGAGGAACATGGTTTCCATTTCTATCATGTATGATCATCTTTGGATGGCATAAGTCAGTGTACATGGACATCCCGCATCACTGTTTTTTCTGTCTGTAATTATTGGTATGCATTAATTTAAGATGTTGCGCTGTGCTACATATCTTTTTTCTCTTGTTGCTTTTTTCAAACTCTTGCAATATTTTTGTAAGTTTAGTTTTATAAACTATAATGTTGCACTGGTATTTTGGAGTTGTTATGAAAACTGAATCAAAATAAAATTAAAACCAGAACAGTAATTTGGGTATGCAAGTGTTTGCTATTCCAGAAATCAATTACTTCCTTGTATCTTCAGTGTATATATGTGTCTGTGTGTGCTTACTAACTTGTCATCTTTAGGTGCCATTTTATTATCATAAAGGTTGCATATACCCTTGAATATCAGCTGTGTCTGTGGGGAGAATATCAATCACAGTATCCTGATAAAATTGCCAGAATATCCCAATAAAACAGAGAGAACTGGTCAACTTTTTAATTTGAACTATGTGAAACCAGGGTTCAGGTTACTGGAATCCTATCATCATCATCATCATCATCATCATCATCATCATCATCATCATCATCATCATCAATTTAACATTTTATTAGTTTTTACAAATACATACATGCAACACTTTTTAGTAATGAATAGAACAAATTATGTGATCAATAACAACATTGTGCACGTGAAAAATGATATAAGTACGTACCTAGTACTATAACTTCTAAAGATCTTTGCAAACACACCAACTTATCAATAGACAATAGTGTACCATAGTGAAATAAATATAGCATGTAAAACACACAACATATGTAATCAAAAAAGGCCTGAATATGAGTTATAACTGTATAACAAAAACCAAAACATTAGAGCCATTTGTGCAATTGAGACCATTCAGAAGAGATAAATTGCTGTTGAGATAAGTAGTGTAGAACCAGAAACCACTTTCCAGTAAATGTAGATTGATTTGAGCGTTGAGACATATAGTTCAGTTTGTTTGTGACTGCATCCATAAAATAATGGTTCCATAATTTCCGAAACCATACCTCCACATTTGGTGCCTTAGCATCCTTCCAATAAGATGCAATGCTGTTTTAGCAGCATCCAACATGACTTCAATAGTAACTTTGTATGATCTTGAAGTTAATTCCTGAAGCCAAGCATTTAAGAATAAAGTCTCCGGTTCAAAGGGGACTCGTACGGAGGTCACTTTCTGAATTATACCTAACACTTCCATCCAAAAATTCTTAATTTTATCACATCGCCACCAACAGTGGGCAAAATCTCCCAGTTGACAGCATAATTTCCAGCAGTATGGGGACCTCTCAGTCAAGATATGAGAGAGTTTGTGTGGCATAGTGTACCATCGAATCATTATTTTCAAGTTTCAAAAACATACTGCCATGCAAGACATTTTCTTACTTCTCCACAGTTTTACCAAATTTGGATCAGTTCCAGGCAAGAACCATTTTTGATTCAGGAATGTAGAATATCATGATATCTTAGGCAATAGGTATTTAGTGTTATGTTTCCAGCATTGACTAGACAAATATATTAAGTCTACGGAGCCAAGTTTGTTTGGAAAAATGCTAAGGAACCCAAATCATACCTTCCAAGGAACTTGGGTAAATCAAATCGTTACAGATACTCACCCACAAAGGTTGTGTAGAAGAATGTAACATTTTAATTATATTGGACAACAATATGGCCCGATTATATACTGACAAATCTGGCAAAGCAAACCACCAAGCCAACTGAGTATCCATAAGACATTAAAACTTATTCTGGGTCGTTTCTAATCCCATAAAAAGTTGAGCAAAGTAGTTTGCCAATGTTTCATTAAAGAAGGTGGAATATTGAGAGGAATCGTTCTAAATAGGAAAATAAACTTTGGTAATATGAAAGCTTTTATAAGGTTCATTTTCTCGATCCAATTTAGTTTTAGTTTACTCCATTTGAATAAGATTTTGGTTAGCTCAGTGTGCATGGTCTGATGGTTGATTGTCAATAGCTCAGATTGATTTAAAGGAATCTTAATTCCCAGATATGGTAGAGAAGTGGAAACCCAATGAAATTTAAATGACTTCTTTATGTGGTCCGTGACTTCACTTGAAAGGTGTATTGGTAATAACTGTGATTTATTATCATTAATTTGCAGAACAGAAAATGAGCTAAAAAGATCCAAAAGACAGTGCAATTCAGGGAGAGACTTAATGGTATCAGTAATATATAGCAACATATAATCTGCGAATAGGGACAATTTATATTCCATTGAGCAAAATTTAATCCCAGAAATGCCAGGATGAGATCTAATGGCATTGGCAAGTGGTTCCACCACCAATGCGAACAATAAAGGGGATAATGGGCAGTCCTGACGGGTGCCCCGAAGTAACAAGATAGACTTAGTGCAAGAACCATTGATTTTAATTTTAGTTGTTGGAGAAGCATACAGTGTCTTAATAGTAGAGATAAATCTCTATCCAAAACCCATCCTTTCTAATATTGAAAAAAGATAAGAAAACTTCACTGAGTCGAATGCCTTTTCGACGTCCAGGGATAAAAAAACACACAGGTTGTTTGGATTTTTGGCAATGGCACAGAAGAGTCAGAGTTTTAACAGTATTGTCAGCTAGATCCCTTCCCGGGATAAAGCCCACTTGGTCACAGTTGATGTATTCAGAAATAAAAGTATTAATCCTTTTTGCCAGAGCTTCAGTTAGAATCTTTAAATCTTGATTCAGAAGAGAGATAGGTCTGTAAGACTCAGGATCTCTACCTTTTTTTGGGATCACTACTGTGTGTGCTTCTTGCCAGGATGGGGATAACTGACCAGACTCTAATACATCGTTGCAGGCTGCTGTCAGAGGGCCCACTAATGACATTGCAAAACTTTAATAAAAATCTGACCGGAAACCGTCTGGACCAGGTGATTTTGAATTTTTAAGAGACTCATTTTCTTCTGGCCTGTTTGTGTACAAAAACAAACAGTGTACGTCATCCATATTATGTCCAATCGACTCATCAAAGCAATGGCTACGAAATCTCTTATTGTAAATATCGAGTGTTGAAACAGGTCCTGTCGTTTTTCCTCTTGTGTAGAAACTGACATTATCTGATTTTGTGTCTCTGTAATCTCTTCTTCAAAACAATCCCAATACTCTCCCAGAGCTCCCATAACAGCATTTGTAATTTTTTCCATCAATTGACTTTTTAAACAGTCCCATTTATCATCTCAGAACAGTTGTATATTTTCATCTGTCCTATAATCCTTTGTCTCAAATGGTGCTGCGAGAGCCATTTCACTCCTTAACAGACACAACATTCACAGCATAATAACGCATAGAGAGACACAGACAAAGAAACTGCTACTCAGCGCCATTTCGGCTTAACTTTTAGCCTGTTTCACTTTCAATAATTCCATCAAAGTTCTTTAAAAGTGAAATAAGTTTCTGTAACAATATTTTCCAAATAGCAGGTAGAACATTTCAAAATGTTGTTTTTCCCTTGCGTGTTTGATGTAATAAAACCCAAAACTTTGCATGGCCGCCAGACGGAGAGTTTTACCCCCCCCCTTGTCTCTGGACAGATTTATAGGGGCAATCAAGTGTCTGTTTATGGGCTTAATAATTAAAGTAGAAGATAAGGTTGCTTATGGAGTCTTCACCAAGATGATTTGTGGTGAGGTATGGAGGGTCTTGTTGGGGCTTGATGTAGTTTTACAGCTGCGAACTGCGTGACTGGTCCTTCTGCAGCTTCTGCTTCAAGACAAACTGAAACTTCACCTGTTGTTGCCACAAACAGGGAGCTCAGTTTAAGTCTTCTGCTTCCAGTTTCCTACTCCCGAGGAACTGGTGGACCCTTGTCAAATCTGGAGGAGTCCAGAAATGTCAAGAAAGTCCCCTAAAAAGACTCCAAAGGTTGGTGAGATCCAGAGCTCTGGATTCTCCAACCACCTTGCTACTCCATCGCCCCTCCTCCCCACTACCACTTTCTTTATGCTGACATTCTAGAGTCTTACTTTTTTTAAAAAAGATCTAGTTCTAATTTCCATCTCTTTTTTTTCAGATAAGAAGTCTTAGAAATCAGGAGTCCTCTAAGTACCGGTTTAAGAGCATCCCATCGGATAGCAGAGGATACATAGTCTTGTGCATTGTCTTTGAAATATTGTTTGATGTCTTGATCTATTTCTTTGCACACTAATAGATCTGTTAATAAAGAGGTATTTAAAGTCCATTGCCTATGCTTCAATGTTTGATCATATGGGGTCAGAGTACAGTCTAACCATGAATGGTCTGAACAGTACGACGGCTCTATAGATGATAAAAGAACTCTGCCTTGTAAAGAAGAGGATACCAGTATAAAGTCTATCCTAGTATAGACCTTATGGCATCCTGAGAAATAAGTATAATCTTTGACATTTGGGTTCAATAACCACCAGATATCAATTAGTTCATTATCACGGAAAATGTCCGCTAAGCCTGTAAACCGTTTCTTATTTTTCTTCAAGTGGGAATTATAGTGGGATCTGCCCATTTGTTTGTCCACCAAAAAATTTAAATCTCCCCCCAATACTATATCGTCATCTGAAAAGGATCAAAGTTTGTTCACAGTTTTTTAATAAAAGCTAGTTGGCCATCATTAGGGGTGTACAGTGTGGCTATTGTAACTGGCTGGTTGTCTAAGAGACCCTTCACAAAAAGGAATCTGCCCTGAGGATCACTAAGCTTGGAAATAAAAGAAAAACATATGTTCTTAGATATAAGTACTGCGACACCCCTTGACTAGGAGGTTTCTGATGCCAGGTATTGGAATGGAAATTTAGGTGATTTGAAAACATAGTCATTGGTTTTTTTAAGATGGGTTTCCTGGAGGAGAACAATATCTGCTTGGCATTTCAGTAAATGAGATAGAATGTGGTTCTTTTTGATAGAATTATTCAGACCACGTTTGAAGACACCACTTTTATTGCATTGAAAGTCATATTGGATCGCTATACTCTCTGGACTAGCATAGATGAAAAACAGAAATGTACTACTTCTGGTAAATGTAAAACTTAGAGTATAGATATGGATACAAGTCACTTGAAGTACTAATGATAGATTTACAAAAATACAGTGGCTAGGTAATTAGCACCCAATCTTTTAAAATCAGACCTTGAAGTCTACGCTTTGGTTAAAACAGAAAAACTTACCACAGCATTGCTCTTTCTGAATGGCCCCTATTATGCATAAATAAAAATAGAAATAATAAAAATAAAAGGAACAGAAACACACTTAAATCAGTTTTATATCAATGCTATGGTACACTACTTGAAAAACCACCAGGGATATGTGAAACACCAGTGTACAGATATTCCACAGGTAGCCCCAGCATCTTTAGGAGTAAGAAATAAAGTATGCAAATAAGAACTGCCTTTTCCACTAATCTATATTCTATCTTTTAAACCCCCCTTCCTCCCCTATTCAAGCCACCCCCCAATTAAGGAAAATTACAGTATCAATTAATTAAGTATTTGATTGACTGGATAATTAATTAGCTATTTAAAATGAATTGATGTAAAATAGTTAATTAGGTTAACAATCCAAAATTAATTTAAAGATAAAATTGATTATTAAACAACGTGAGAATAAGTTTATGAGAATTATTCAATTAAACAGTTCTGAAATTAGCCTTTGTATTTTGGAAATATGAATGATATTTAAGTAGTTCCCAGTGCTCCTGCAACCTTCTAGTAAGCTGCAGGAAGCTAGGTGAATTAAACCTAGCAGGCAATTAAGGGAACACAACCAGTTGTATGAGGCTAAAAACAATCTACTCCTCCCGCCTCCCTTAAATCTACTAATTATACAAAGTAAGCAACCTAATAAAATTCTGATATTTCATTGAAACATACATTTACAACTCCCAACATGAACAAACCTTGCATATACTGTAGCCGAAAGGCATAGAGAACATTTTACATGTGAAAATATTCAAACTTTGCAAAAAAAAAAAAATTCTGTCTCAACACATTCATAAAATAACGTCTACTTCAGCCAGTTTGCAGTTTACCCATAAGTACCAAGTGCAATGACAACCATAAACTAATCAGGAAACAAATTCAATACTAAAAGTGTCCAAGTCCTTCAAGAGCTTCTTCAGAAATAGGCAGCAATCAAAGTGATGAGTGAACAAGCTGTTTGGTTTCTGATGGCAACAAAGACGAGGAGTCAAACTTCCATTTTTGAGATTTCAGGGTAATTTCCATAGGCACTTCAAGATTCAGCAAATGAAGCAGCGATGTTCCTTCTTCCAAATAGGTAATGTGATACGTTTTCCCCAAGTGATTAAGTTGTAGAATAAAGGGCAAAACCTATTTGTACCGGCGATTAGCTTCCATAAGGCGTGTTGTTATGGGCTTTAATTCCTGCCTTTTCTCCAGAGCCTCTTGGGGAAGATCCGGGTAGACCTCAACTTTTTCCCCTTTGTAAAGCAGATGGCTGCGTTGTCTTGCCTTCTGTAGAATCTGCTCTTTAAATCTTAAATCTAGCACAGTCATTAGTATGTCTCTTGAAGATCTATTTTTGATCATATTTAAAGATCCATGCCTGGCTTTCATCACCACCAGCAGGACATCTCCTTCTAGCTGTAGTTCATGTGATAGCCATTTAGATAGCAAATTAGGGAGTCTGTCAGAAACCTCCACTTTCTCCTCCAGACCTCTTAGTTTCAAATTATTTTGCCTCAGGGATAGATTGAGTTTTGGTGCCTGTTCTGCCAGAACATCCTCTCCATGATGGATCTCTTGTATTGCATTTTGATTCGCTAGACTATTGTTCATAGCACTTTCTGCAATAGCTTTAGTTTAAAAAATACTTTTCTGCATGGACTCCAATTGGTCATACATCAGTTTTAGCATAGTTGATATATTATCAAATATCGTCCTCTCTATTTTATTTAAGGCTACTTATAAGTCCGCTGACGTGACTGGGGATTTTTATCCGCTTCTGCTGTAATGAGCGCCATTTTGGTTGGGATTGAGCGATGCTGCCCTGTTATAAAGGAATGCGATTTTGAGTTTATTTTCGACTGAAATTTTTGAAGCTTCGTGTTGAGGAGCCAATCGGCCGTCTTTCCCCATGGAAAGAGTATAGAAAGCAATTCGATGATTGCCACAGCGATCATGAAGGGGGAGAGAGCCCACGGAGCGAAAGTTTTAGGCAGCCATTTTCTGCGAGCGCCGCCATGCCCCCCCCCCCCGGTCAACTTGACAGTCCAGCTTCTGTTGTATTATGTGATCAACGAGCTAAAATTTATTGTAAAATAGTGTGCTTGCTCTTCCTTCCAGCACTAGACACAAATGCAGTTTGTTGGCAAACAGATGCCCACACAGGAACTCCCTGTTAATTGAGATTCATAGCTACATAATTGAGAACGGTCATCTGGCTTTCTTTTCTTCCTAAAATGTGTTACATTTTAAAATCCACTACCAAAGGGGGGGGGAAGCATTAGCGGTCATGTTCCCATGCACATCCTAGAAAAGCCCTACTTACTGCACATTCCCTAATTAATCAGTTAATAACTGTGATTTGTGTGTGACTTTTTAGTATACTTTCCTGTAATTGCTTGGCCTTCATTTATAAGGTGCTGACACATGAACTTATTTAATCAACAAATCCCCCATGTTGTAAAGCCAGCATGACTAGCAATATTCTGGGTCTTTATAAGATGTAAAGATCTAAGATTTTATTGTTAAGTTATCTTTTCAGAGGAACTTGTTTTCAGAAATATTGAGCAGTACACTCTGCAGAAACTGTATCAGAAAAACAATTCTTGTTAATATTTGAATGTAGATTATTTTAGTTTGCTATAATATGGAAATAGTTAAATTACTCTTAGTAACATTTCATTTTACTCTTGGAAACTTGGGTTCCAGCAAGTTTTAAAGCTGTTGGACTTCAGCTTCATTTTCTTATTTTCTTGTTAGTTGCAACAAAGGGAAACTGAAATCTACATTATACTAAATGCAATCCTCTCCAAACATATTCAAATGCAAAAGAAGAAGAAATACTAACAGAGTAAAATATGCAGGAGATGAGTGGGGATTTACACAGGGGTTTTAGCATATGAATCTGGTGTTGTAGTAGGAATGTCTGTCACTATTAATGTCTCCCAAGAGAATAGGGTACTTGCAGGGAAGAAGTAGTGCATGGAAGGGGCTGTTTATTCTATGCCCATTTACTGATTCTTCCCTATAAACACCCCCAGCCCATTTGAACATTTCTATCCAACCAGACTTAAAAGATGGGAATAAAAATGGCTGACAGAAAACCAGAATGGGGGCATTTGCAGGGAAGAATCAGTAGGTACAAAAGAGGGTAAACATTTTTGCCCTTCCAGCTGCTAATGTCTTCCTGTAAATGACTCTCCATTCTGCCATTCCAATTACCTGAGCATGTTTGCCAAGATAATGCCTAATTCTGCACTTATTTTTCTTACCCTGAAGGCTGAACTACTCTGGATTTAAGTAGGAAACCCTTTCCACAGTGCAGCTCTGTGGAAAAGGTATGATCATTTTTCTATTCAACTGCATTCCAAAGATGGAAATAAACCTGGCTGAGAAAAACAAACAAACAGAATGGAGGGTATTTGCATCGAGATACACTTTGCTATGAGAATCTTTTTTGAAGAGGTGAGGAGAAACCTACCTTTGGTACAATCCACACAAGTATTTTTTTGGCATCATGTTTGAAACAAAGCTGCCAAATGAAAATAAAGTGAATGGTTGGCTGCCGGTACTGTCTGTCCTCTAGCCAAGCTGCTGAATTGCTTTCTGCTAATTTGGTACATTTCTCATAATTAGGTGGCCAGTTTTGATCCTCTGAGAGTTGTACAATGCATGTGCTGAAAGCCAAATGAGTCACACAGTCAGTGCTGTATTTGCTAGCAGAAATGATCCTCAGGTAATTGTACTGGGGTGGGATTTTGGGGGCAGGATATAAAATTTTGAGTCTGGTAGGGAAAATATCATTGAAAGCATGATGGACACTGATTTGACAATTAGGGGCATTTGTTTTAAGCATTTTTCTCCTTCCTTATATTTGGCTCTCTGGAATAGCTTCATCTGTACAAGCATTTTGCTTCCATGGGAACTGAAATTATTTCCACAGAAAATTGTTACTCTAGAAAATAGCATCCATCTATCTAATTCAATAATTATTCCATGAGTGAAACAAAAACATGTTATGGGGGGAGATGTCTGGCTTGTTGCATGAAGGCTGCATATGTATGCACCTATGAAATTAATTCTGAAAGTGATTTTTAGGTTCAAAAGTCACAAGAAATTGCACAGTACCTTGTACAAGGTTTACAATATAAGGATTTAATACGAATCAGATGAATGTTTTATCCTCTTGAAAAGCAAACACACATTGTAACTGAAACATACAGTGGCATCTCGTTTATCCATATGGCCCCTGCAAGATATGCCATTATGGCAATTTATTTTTTTCCCCTTTGTATGGCTTAGCATACTCAGCCTATAATATTCAACAATACAAAATTTAGTTATATGCTGCCCCCAAGAAATTTAGTATATATAGAAAACAATCCCATCATCTGTTTTCTAAGTATAAAGATACTTCCATTCCTTTCCCTAGAATGTCATATTCATGAATCAACTTAGCATAATAACCTCTTCATTAAGGGTCATGAAGCAAACAAACATGACATGCAACATGCAAATATAATGATCAAAATTTACAACAATCGTCATCACATTTTTCTGGAACTTGTAATATTTACTAAATGTTTGAACAATAGATTAAAACACACACAATCTTTGCCTGTAAGCCTGTGATGGATAGTAAATGATTAAGGCATTACCTGGGTCTGAGAACCTTGAGTGATGGGATTCAAATAGAATTCTTCAGTTGAGAGAGTCAGTTAGGAGTTGAGCATTAACAGTGAGAGAGTGAATCAAACTGTGAGGATCCTGAGTGCCAGAAGTGGGATGCTTAGACCATCCCTATCAAGACTGAGATAGCTCCTAATGAAGGGGGGGGGGATCCTATCAAGTCTGAGGGAAATAGCTGCTAGAAGATGGGGGTAATCTCTAGCCAGTGGATAAGGTAGGAAACTGGAACTTGTGTGAATGTTCCTGCCTTCATCAGCTTTAGTGTGAGACCAAGAAGCTTATGCTTGTTTATGTAAGCAGAGACTGCCAAAAATTTTCTCTTCTCAGGTTTTAAAGAAGCAGTTAATTGTTTGGGACTAATTATTTGGTGTTTATTTTTATACAAAGTTACCTCATTCCTGTTGCCTGTTCACCTCAGAAGTCCTAAAGCTGATTCCTACTTGACCATTTTCCCTCAAAATGAAATAAAACAGTTTCTTAGTTTTGATTTACCATCAGCCTCTCATGTGCCATTATAAAAGAAGGAATTTAGTCTCTCCTCTTAGTTCCCTAGGTTGGGTCAGCATTTTCCAATATACATTCAAACAACTGGGTGGGACTGCCAGAGAAAACTAAACAAGAAAGAAAAAGGGACTACTCAGCTAAGAAGAGTATAAAGGGAAATCCTGTGAGGGAGAATGAAATTGTCCTAGACAGTAGTAAAGTACCAAAATTTCACAAAGAAGTCTTCAAAGAACAAAATTAAATAATCTTAGCAATCCATTCTTTTCCAGCATCACACAAAATAAGATCCAGGCAAGTGAATACGTAGGCCAATAAATACAGTATAGTAAAGAGTATAATAAGAACATAAGAGAAGACATGTTGGATCAGGCCAATAGCCCATCCAGTCCAACACTGTGTTACATAGCGTTTCTGTAAGCGATTCTATTTCTCTTACATTCTCAATCTTACTGGACTGTATACCCTTTCTAACCTCTGACCCTTCTTCTCTATTTGTCTGATATAATTTATATCCAGGAATCACTGTATCCCACTGATTTTCCTCATCCCACCAAGTTTCTGAAATGTTCACAATTTATTTATTTATTTATTTATTTATTATTTCCTCTTACTATACCGCCCATACCCCTAGGGGTCTCTGGGCGGTTTACAGGATAGTTCTATGAACTATAGTACCCTATCTAAGGCCACATACTGTAGGGGATGGGGGTTCCCTACCGGCACCCTGTCCGCTGCGTCTTCTCTCCGGCTCGGCTTCCTCCCTCTCGGCGACTTTCCCCCCGGCATCTTTGTCCCACTGGTCGGCGGCTCCTTCCTCTCAGTGGCTTCCTGGCATCTTTGCCCCACAGGTCGGCTGCTTTCCTTGGCGGGGCCGCCTTCTCGGCGCACGCCTTCGTGCCTGCTCAGCCTCGGCTCTGTCCTGACCAGCTCCGCCGCACTCGCAGTACACGTCAACGTGCGCCGTTGCCGGACTCCCCCGCAGTCTTCCGCCGCCAGGGATCGCTCTGCCGATGTTTCTCCGCACCTCCACACCACGCCATCCCAGGCTCCGCCGCCACCGCCATTGATGTTTTCGCCGCATGCTACTGCGACCACCGCACACCTCGTTACTCACATTTGATTTTTTTAAAATTGCTTTCGGGCCGCTGGGTGGGCGGGAGCTAAGACTCGGGATCAGGCGCTCACCCTGGCCGCGGTGGCTTCTGAAACAGC
>NW_015162007.1:253750-259034 GCF_001447785.1 Gekko japonicus | reverse complement strand
GGACAGGTACAAAGCCATAGACTCCATCCTCCAAACCAACTATTCCCTTCTGGGGAACCATCTTTGCCAATCTCCAGGTGAGGGCTGGAGATCACTCAAAATTACAACTGTTCTTTAGGTAGCAGAGATCAGTTCCTCTGGAGAAAATGGTGGACTCAGTGTCATTATACCCTGCTGAGGTTGCCACAGCAAATTGACACTGAGTGTCCAAGGCCAGGGCACCCGCCCAGAGCCTCTTTCTAGAGATCGTTGTATTTATTTCCATAACGAGCCTTTTCCCTAGTTTGTATATAATGAACATTTTGTGTGTGTAGGAGTTGCGCTGACTTATGGTGACCCCAGCAAGAAGCATTCAAGGCACGTGAGAAGCAGAGGTGGTTTGCCATTGTCTTCTTCTTCTTCTGCAAAGTCTTCCTTGGTGGTCTCCCTTCCATGGACCGACCCTGCTCAGCTTCCAAGATCTGACAAGATCAGGCTACACCATGCCACCTTCCCTCCCAATGAACAGTATATATCTTTCTCTAAACAAGTACATTCTGTAAAAACCATTTTGAGATACTATAGGGGCATATGATTTTAATTAGGGTTGCCAACTGACTGAAGGGTTTTAATTGATTAAATTGGCCTTTTCAGGGGTCAATTCATAGATAAAGAGGTGCAGGAGCTCATTAGCATAACTCATTAGCATAACTTATTTGCATATGTCACACCCCCTGAGATCACCGGAAGTGTGTCAGAAGGCAACACCCACCGCTCAGGCTCCACTGGACTGTTTTGGATTGCTAGCTATTGGGGGGGGGGATGTGCAGATCTGTCCTTGCAGAGGACAGAGAGCTTGTACCTGAATAAATTGGTCTTAAAGGTGCCACTGGACTGTTTTGGGTCGGAGGGGCGGGGGAGCTCTGCAACTTACCTGGCTGTTTCTTGCTCTGACTGAGGGCTGCTGGGAGCAGGGGGTGGGACTTGTTGCATGTGCCCGCCCTCTGGGCTCTTTACTGCCAGAGCTCCGCTCCTGTATGCTCCTGCAGAAAATGACCCCTGGGCCTTTTAATTGGTTAAATCTACACATTATTATTGGTGCTACCTTAAACAGAGTTACAGCCTTGTTAGTTCATTGACTTCTGCCTAGGATGGCACTGTAATTTACCCAAGAGGCACCTTTATTGTTTTTTCTTGATATAGAGACCAGTGTGTTGGCCATGCAAGTAGGTCAGCAGCCTTACTGAAGAGGAGGAGGAGTGAGTCTGACCCAAGGCAAAGCATAACATGTATATGGGCTGGATTGATGGAGACGGAAGGAGAGTAAGGGAACTATACCCCACACCTGTACTGTTCAGTGGAATGCAGCAGAAGCCAGAAGTGACTTTAATCAACCACACTTGTGTCCCCACCCACTTCTCCATGTTGCTTGGGATTGCAAGAAAAATTATCACAAAGTCAATTTCTGGTATTTTTGTTTTCATTTCCAGGTCTCTTTTTGTAGCAGGAACTCCTTTGCATATTAGGCGACACACCCCTAATGTAGCCAATCCTCTAAGAGCTTACAGAGCTCTTCTTACAGGGGCTACTGTAAGCTCTTGGAGGATTGGCTACATTAGGGGTGTGTCGCCTAATATGCAAAGGAGTTCCTGCGAAGAAGAAGAAGAGATTGGATTTATACCCCGCCCTTCACTTGGAGTCTCAGAGCGGCTTACAAACTCCTTTCCCTTCCCCTCCCCACAACAGGCACCCTGTGAGGTAGGTGGGGCTGAGAGAACTCTTGACAGAAACTGCTCTTTTTCAAGGACAGCTTTGCCAGAGCTTGTGACTGACCCAAGGTCACATCAGCAGGTGCAAGTGGAGGAGTGGGGAATCAAACCTGGTTCTCCCAGATTAGAGTCCGTGCACTTAACCACTGCAAAGGAGTTCCTGCTACAAAAAGGGCTCTGCCTTCCCCCACCACCAACTCTCTTCTGAAACTCAAACCATTTTGAAGGCAAAAAGAATGCAAACTGTCTCTGTGTGATTGGATGCTTGCACTGCGGGCTCCGCTCAGTGCTATCAATGGGGGTAGGTGGAAGGTTTGTATGCCCCACTCTGTTTCAGTGTTACCATGCAGAGCATGGAAACTGAGGCACTGGTGCAAAGCAGTGTTGTGGAATTTGGGCAAAAATGTCCCCAGTCTCTGAACAGCAAGTCACCAAAGGCAGTCAATAAAAATAATTCATGGATGAAATTGGAAGATCTCTTTTAAGGGCTTAAGTCCTTATCATTCTCCTCTAAATGGAGTTTCCCATTTAATGTGTACGTCAGGCAGCGAAGGGCAAAGAATTAGCATGACAACACCTTGTTTACCTTGGTGCATTTAGATTAAAAGGACACAGAAGGTACAAGGGGTTCAGTGAACACTGTTAAAATGTTATTGCCTTTACTGGAAAGAAAATTACCCTCAGAGTAATTGAATTTTGAATGGAAATGGGGGAAAGGAAAGAATAGATTTTAAAACATTGCTTTTGTGTCATTTTCTTTATTTCTCTTTTGCATATTGTTGGTCATAAGATTTAATTTCCAGCCCCGAAGTGTCAAATTTATACTTCAAAGAATTATTGATAAGACAGAATTCTGCTCTCCTTGGAATGTGGGCCAAAACCATGGCTCCCAGTGGGAGACCAAATAATTTCCAATGAAGGCTCCAGCCCTCCTCCAGAATTCAACAAAGTTTTTTGATGCGGGTGAAGGCACTTTAGCACAGCCCAGGGATGGCAGCAAGTAGTATTTTTTGCTGACTCATCACAGCATCTGAGAGTTTTGCATTGGGATACAGAATCCAAGCACACCCTACACATGTCCCTAGTGTATTCTGTACTTTGTATCTCAATGTGAAGCTTTCACATTCAGTGACTCATGATTCCTTCCTCCACTTGTTGCATCAGAGATACTTTGCATTAGCATGAGGAGTCCCTATACTGGAAAGATGCACCGTGGGACTCCACTTATCAATGCAAAGTCTTCCCTGTAGTGTATTCAAAGCTGCCTTGAATGCATGACATGTTGTGAAACATCTAACTGAACTGTAATGTTAAGCTTCGTCCTGGGCTAGGATCCAAATCCATCCAATAGTATTGCTAGCCCAGGAAGTAACAAGCCAATCACTTCAAGCAAGCTCCCTGAGCAGGAACTAATATGATTGGACCTTATCTCTGCAACCTCATAGGTTGATATTTGTACAGTGGGTGTGGCTACATTAGCCGGGAATGTTTAAAAGCAGGACAGCTGCAATGTAAAGGCTGTTCTGGCTATCAGATGTTGATCCGTGTCGGAGTTGTGTTCGAGTTGAAGAATAAAGTTGTGTTCTTGCTGAATCACTCTCCGACTGCTTTGTTAAGGGAGCGACTTAACATTTCCTGTGCCTGTTTTCTTTTTTAGGGAAACTTTATGTTGGGCTATTTCCAGCTTGAAGCAGTGCAGTCCATTAAATTACCTCAGGATTTAGGATTCTATTACCTTCCTGTTGCATCTAAGTGTAATAATTCTCTTCTCCTCCATTTGCGTAATTTATTTATTTAGAAGTTCTATATAGTCGACAGTTGCTTGATGGTCCTTTGACTTCCTCATCGTGGATAAAATTCATAAATAGCACTGAATTAATAGTTTTAAAAACAGGGCACTTTGCCAATGTATAGAAGAAAACAGAAATGCCAATAACTGTGGTACAGATGTGACTAATAAATCCTTATTTCACAAGTCTTGGATTGTTGGAACTCTTAAAATAAACAAGTATGAGCCAGTTATTTCTTTACTGTTCTGTACTTACGCATTTTCCTTTGTAGCATCTGATAAGCCTATCAATGCCAGCAGAATGCTTGTCTGATTAGTAATGTTGCTATGGTCTAACTGACCTTTCATAAAGTGTGTGAGCATGCTACTATCATTCTGTAACACCCTTCTATGAATAATTGCCAGGATTGTGCAGTGGCGTGCTTCTAAAAAAACAGAAGTATTGGCTGGAGGAAGTAGCATAAAGTGACTTGGGGGAAACATTTCTTCTACAATAATGAGAGAAACATTCCTGCACACATTCAGAGGCATTCACTTTTTAAAAATAATTCCTCACGGATTGTACTCAAAGGATTGCTGTTGGAGACCAGCTGTCTTTCGTGTGGGAATTGTCTTGTGGGGTTCCATATGTCATTCAACCTCCATGTAAAGCCCTTAGGAGAAATCATTCGTAATTTTGCAACTGGATGTCATGTGCTTATGACAGCCAGCTCTATATCTCTGTGTCCAAATCCCCTAATGATGTGCTAGAGATCTTGAGCCTTAAATGGCTGAAAGTGAAGAAGCTGCAACTGAACCTAGACAAGACAGAAGTGATGCTAGTTGGAAAGTGGGAATCTTGGGGGACTTCCAGCGGTGTGGCGCTGTGCCCGGGCGCGTCTCTCGGAGCTCCCGAGGACGGCCCTCTCCTGTGTGCTTCTTCGGAGTCCCCCGAAGTTCGGGGGAGCTCTGCTCGCTTCTCCTGGAGGGAGAGTGAGCGCATGAGGCTTGGCCGGCCCCCCCGTTTCCATGGCAAGGGCGGGGGCGAGACTGGCTCGCCCCGAAGCAGAAGCGTCGGGTAGCAGGGAACATGGCTGCCGTGTTTCCCCAAAGCAGCAGCCAGCCGTGATTTTAGCAAATATTTTCTTTTGCACGGGTGTTTTCTTTTTTTCTTTTTTTATATCACCTCAAACGGCGGACCTACTAATTGACATTTTATTGAAAAGAGGATCTTATCCCTTCTTTACGGATCTCCTATTGGTATGAAGAAAGCGGCCGAGACTATGAAAAGGACTTTACATTATATGCGTCTAAAGGGGTAAGAGACCAAAGTTTTGCTTCCGGATCTATTAGTCTCTAATTGCAAAGTTGATAATGGGAATAAAAACTTTTTTTACAACGATAAGGGAAATCAGTTAACTGGCCAAGAAGAAATGGCGGCGGCATTCATTAGCGAGGCAGTAAAAGCCGAACTGAACTCAGAGCGTTTTCAAACAATCTTAAAGGAGAAACTGGAACAAGCACTACAACAGGCATGGACTAAGATTTTGAAAGAACCTTCAGATATTTTTACAGATGATAATAGGAACATTAATACGCCACTACACAAAAAACAGGTTCAAAGCAAAAACCATGGAAAGAAGTTGGAGGAAGAACAGTCTGTGTTGCAGCGTGATACTCTAACCTTGACAGATGAAGAGATGGAAGAAAGTGATTCCTCAAAAGTCATTTCCCAAAAAGGAAAAGACTTTAAAACAGAAAAGGAGGG
>NW_015162007.1:211873-253704 GCF_001447785.1 Gekko japonicus | reverse complement strand
GGAAAGAGGAGGACCAAGTTTATAAGAAGGAAAAAGAGAGTACTGAGGAAAGGTAGAACAAGGAATGAGACTAAGGAGACAAAGAACTGCAAACAAGGGAAAGACCTGGGGGACATTGTGCTTCCCCCTTTTGATGGGGTTCAGCTGACCCTTGCTGACTCAATTAAGAGCCTAGGGGTTATATTAAACTCAGCATTGCCATTAGAGAAGGGAGTTAATGCAGCTGCAAAAAAATGCTTTCTTCCATCTCAGTTTAGCAAGGAGGATGGCCCCCAACTTTGACACAGCCAATCTTACCATATCACGATAACATCAAGGCTAGACTACACTACTAATACACTCTAGATAGTTTTCCCCTCATAGTTAGTTTGGAGATTCCAGTTGGTACAGAACACTACAGCTCGGCTATCAGGAGCTAGATGGACAATGCATGTTGCTTCCCTTCTGCAATCACACCATTGCCTGCCCATCAGTTAGCAGCCTCAGTTCAAGGTATTAACTTTCACATAGAACGTTCTTCTTGGCTGAGGTTTCTCATATCTGCAAAACTGGCTCTTCCCATACGCTCACCACAATCCTCCTATGTAATGTATGCATCATTGACATGTCATGTTAATACTTTATTGTTTGTTTCAGCATTGTTTTTAGATTACTGCTTACTTTCAGACTTCTGCAATCTAAATCTTATTACTTCACTTATTGGGTATGCTGTTGATTCTATTTGACCTGCACTGTGTAATCTGCCTTGAGTCTCAATGAGAAAGGTGGACTATAAATAATGCAAATGAAACAACTAAATATTATCTTTTCACATGTTTTAAAGATGGGGCCTGGAACTGAAAACAGGTTCTGTGTTGTGAATAACATTTATTCCATCTGTCTGGCCCATGTAATGTCACTTGGCCGGTTGCAAGCCATCTGTTAGGCACTGTTCTAACTAGAACAGAAAAGACTTAACACTGACGTTTATCTTTGAAGAGCATTGCTCTAGCAGCCTAGGAATGTGCCACAAATCCAGTTGTGGACTGGTAATTTGTAGATTCCAATTACCAAAGTGGGGTGTGTGTACATAGGAAACTGGAAAACTCATGATCTGTACTCCACAAATTACTTATACAAACCCGATCAGTTCAGTTCTTGTCAACCTTGTGTGTTAGGCCAATCTAAGCACAAACTAGCCGAGTTCAGACTGGCAGTTTGCCCCAATATACGCGCCTTTCAGAAATGTTCCACAATTGGATTAAATGGGCCGTTCACTCATGCACATCTGTCAGGCGTTCCCCACCCGTATTCAACCTGTCTTGTAATGCTTCGCTCACAAGTTTAAAAGATACCTGGTGAAAGTGGTAGCAAACCCTGGAAAGCGCGATTATCCCGCATCCATCCCGCATCAACAAAGTGCATGAGTGCTCATGCGCATAAGCACATATCTCCAGATTATGAAAAAAGAAAGCCGCGCCTTACAGCCGTGCCTCCAGGCCAACAGTGTGAATGCTCCCTTGCGCCTCCTCCCGGTATGCTCCTGCATCAGTCGCTGCAGTGAGAACGGGAAAACCCGGAACAGTTTGTTCTCGCTCTTTTTTGCCATGACTCCTGTGGTAAGAAAATTTAGAAATATGGGTTTGGGTTTAAAATGAACCAAATAGTCCATAAATTCCATGTACCTGTTCCTGTCATTGCTAGCAATACAGCAGACAGCCTTGGCCTGTTTGAATCAAACCCCATGATTCTTTGCGAGCTTTTTGCTCTAAGCAGAGCATTCCTCTCAGTGTACTCAACATTCCATTTCCCAGCCCCAGGTGTGAGACTTACAATAAGCAGCTAAGCCAGTTTGGAAGTGACAGACCCCAATTTCCTAGGCAATAAAATGTGTGGCCATTTGGGAAGGTGGCAGACTTCAATCCATTAACTTCCTGAGATACAGAGGGTTCACACACACACCCTGCTTTCATCTCTCTGATAACATCAAAGGACAGTTCATTTCCCACATTGGGGAACACCTGGAAGAAACAATGACACTGTATTGATCCTGTAAAATGTGTACACTTTTGTTGTGTGAGACCAAGGAAAGGAAGCAACAAATTTCCTGCAAGACACTTTCAACTTCTAAATGTTAATTTACAACTGTAATCCAGTTATTGAGGGACCCCTTTGATCTTTGGTATAAATATTGGTCAGTTACAACAGACCCTTGCTGACTCCTGGTAGGAGTCAGTCCAAGAGGCCTCTCGTCCGCGCATGCATGGGGTGGGGGAAACTTTGCTGCATGTTTATTTATCTGTGTATTCTATCAATGTTTAGGAAATAGGATTCTACTGTGTTGGCAGGCTGGCATTGCGTCTTGCAGTCATCTGCCAGACAAATCTCTGAATGTTTTTCTATAATAAAGATAAGTTTTATTTTAAGAAGAGACCTTTGAATGTCTCTGCCAGAGCCTTAGTGATTTCCAAGCTTACACCTCTGCCTTTGGTAAGGGGCGACACTCAGGAAACACACGAACCAGAGGGGGTGTAACCAGAGGGGGTGTGTTGGGACAAAAATATTTCACAACAACTCCCTCCCGCTTCAAACTGCCAGTCTGAACTCAGCCACTGAGTTGGCAATGAGCAAAAGTACTGCAAGTAGAAGAATGTAAACATTATCTTAACTCTAACCTTCTTTAATTCACTTTCAAGCCCAATGAGTGTGGATCAGAATCAGGTTTCTGTATGCACAACACCCCCTGAGCCAGGGATTCGGAAATGCCACTAACCCTCTTAAGGAATGGGAGCACAGTCCAGATAACACCCCTCTTTTCCTGCCAGTCATCTACTTGTCAAGGGAAAAATCTGTTGACATTGATCGATAAGGGTGCTATTATTGAGTCTTTCAATTGCTTTCTATTTTTCATATAACAATTATCCACAGTAAGCCACAAAAGATTAGACTTCTGATGCCTATGGAATCTTTTATGTTTTGATACTGTTATTGTACAAACTCGTAGTAAACTCTATTCACACAATGTGAAAGCTCAAATGGTTATAAACAGAAAGCCTTGACATGGTCTAATTTTCTTTTTTCACCCTAAAAGGTCAATCCACTTAGAACAGAATAAACAACTACAATTACTGAAACAATAATTAGAATTTCTATGCCTTGGCGGTCTCTGTTTTTGATACGGATTGCTATTAGCTTGCCTTGGTCTGAATCTTACACAAAGCATAAATAATGGGTCAAATTAACCTTGTCTATTATTACACTTGTTTATTCAACCTTTAATTCTAAGTGCAGTGACACAGAAATAATTTCCTTAGGGAATAATGTTTACAGCTGCTAGCTAGGTATCCAGAGAGTTTCCAAAGTCTGGATTCATACAGACTCTGGCTTAAAATGTGATATTTACTTTGCCTGCAGTTCTGAACCCACTTGCTCTAAAATAAATTGTTTCAATACCAAGGACTTTTAGTGTTCAGAGTGCTTTAATATTTAATGAATTGGGACCTTTTCACACCTCCCTATTATGGACATGGGCAGTGCAATTCTGAGGGCTGGGAAGACAGAGGCGGTGGCACTGGTCCATTCCCTATAGACATTCTGCAGGGGGAAGCGACAACATGGGCCCCTCTGAAAGGCACAGACAGCATACCAAGCATGCCAGAGTTCAGAGTAACCCTGGCAACACCCACCAATAAGACAACAGCAGCTGAGGACACCCTTGTGAGTGGCACAGACAGGCATAGCAAAACAATGCCTGGTGCTCCAGCCACTACCCCTCCATTGCTACTGCCCCTCCACGGACAGCCAGTAGGGTTGCCAGATGTCTGGTTTTGTACCAGACAGTCCATTGTTTCCACTGATTGTCCAGGAAAAAAAACGGAGACAGTATCATACATATAAATGTCCAATATTTTCAGGGTTGCCATTTTCCAGGCAGCATTCATTCCCCTGCTATGAACATCCAACAGCTGCTGGGAGGAAGAAAGAGGAACCGGGAGGGTAGAGAGGCAAAGAGTGTGATCTTGCTTCTTAGAGAGTGCTTGTGAAGGTAAAGCTCCCAATCAGCTGCTGCTCCCTAGAGGCTACTGCAGAGGCTGGGGTGGGGGCTCAATTTGGTGTAGTGGTTAAGTGCGCGGACTCTAATCAGGAAGAACCAAGTTTGATTCCCCACTCCTCCACTTGCACCTGCTGTATGACCTTGGGCAAGCCATAGTTCTGATAAGAGCTGTTCTTGAAAAAGCCCCACCTATCTCACAGGGTGTCTGTTGTGAGGAGGGGAAGGGAAAGGAGTTTGTAAGCCACTCTGAGACTCCTTTGGGTAGTGAAGGGCGGGGTATAAATCCAATCTCCTCCTCCTCCTCCTCTTCTTCTTCTTCCAACTGCTTTAGAGTGCTTCCTTGGCTGGCAGCCTCCCTGCCTGCTCTCCAAATCCTTTTGCAAAAAAAAAGAGGGTGTTTTTAACATTCTTGAAATTTCAACTCAATACGATTAATTATACTACACCACTTGGACTGAATCTCATTGACACTCTCATTTATTTGAAGTGCTGTAAGTTTTATTATTAAGTAAGCCTCCTTTAGTTTAGCAATCCACTAGTTAATTTTTGGAGCCTCTTTTACTTTCCAACACCATGCAAAGATTAAACATGCAGCAGTGATCAAGTTTAAGACTATTGTTTTTTTCCCTTTGGAAATTCAGGAAAATAATTCTAACAGTTTGAGTTTCCCCTTCCAATTTAAAAGTAAGTTTAAATGGAAATCTCCATCTGTATATAATTTCATCATTATTTGCTAAAGAATCATGTTTTAGTTTTTTTCACTATTCTTTTGTTGAAAAAGACTCAAAAGATACTACAATATCTCAACATACTTATTTACTTCACACTATCTTTGAGTTAACCCTATAGGCTCTATTAATTTTAGCTCCTTCAAAATCAGATCCTAACACCTGAAAGTTAATTTTCTAAGTGAGTAATTGTATCATCTCTTTCCCATTCTTTAATACCCCTCAGTTTGAACAAAGCTCTCCTTAGTTTATTATCAAGTTCCTCCACCTTTTCTTCTAATTCCAAGATCATTCCTATGAGAAATTGCCTCATTGATCATGCATTTTAAATCTAGCAATTCCACTTTGTTTTAAGTTAATTTGTATCTGCTGATCTTTAGCTTCATGTACATTTTAAAGAATTTGGACCAGGTTGTATGGCCAAGGTCTTCAGCAATGGTAAGCATTAAAAGTGAATGAAAAATATACTTTCATAACCCTTCAAAGATACTGGGTTATATCCCACCACTTCACATAGTTAATAGCAGCACATTTCTCCAGCATGCAGAACCTCCCTCTAACAGAAGACTATTTTTTAAGAAGGCTCCATGTGCCAGAGTAATATGCTGCCATTAACTGACCAGGATGGTAGGACACAAAAACTTGTTTCTTCAGGAAATGGAATCACAGGAGAACTTTTAGTTCATGTCTGGGGTACCACTGTATGAAAAGTACTTATGTTCCATTCTACTTTCTCTGCCTTCTCAAAGTATCCTATGGGCCATTCATTCAATTGCCTTATTTATTTACAAAATTTCTATCCTGCCTTTCTACCTTCACAAGGGCCACCAAGGCTGTTAACAATTTAGTACATACATGATAAAAATCACATTTTAAAGGCATTAAAATCAACCCCCTCAAAACACACAACATTAAAACAATTAAAAACAGAGAATACTTACAAAGACATAAAATAACAATTAAGGTATTGGTCAGGAAGGCAGAATCACTGAGGGAATGCCAGAAAACACAAAAAGGTTTTCACCAACAGGCAGAAGATGGCAGCAGAAAGGAACAGACGAATCTCTCTGGGGAGAGAGTTCCAGAGCTTTGGCACCATGGACCAAGAAGGCCCACTTCTGGGTTGCCATCTGCCTGATCTGAGTAGGTGGAGGGAACCAAAGCAGGGCTTTTGAAGAGTACCATAGAGATCAGGCAGGTTCATAAGGGAGTAGGTGGTATGTTGGTCCTTCAGGTATATTGATCCCAAACCATGTAGGACTTTGAAAGTCAAGAGCAGCACATTGAACTGTACCTGGAAACTAATTAAGAACCAGTGAACTGTGCCTGGAACCTAATTAGCAGCCAGACTGGAGTGATATGGTTCCTACGACCCAGACCAGCCAACATCCTGGCTGCAGCATTCTGTACCAATTGAAGTTTCCCAGCACCTCTCAAGGGCAGCCCCATGCAGAGCACATTGCAGTAATCTACTCTAGGTGTAACCCGGGCATGTACCACAGGACCAGGAAAGGTCACAAGCGGCTAACCACTCGAAGCTGGCAAAAAGCACTTTTGGTCATAGCTGTCACCTACCATGGGGTCGTGAAGAGTCGGACTCGACTGTGCAACTGAACAACAACAACAACAACTTATTGAGCAGTAGACCTGGGTCCAAGAGCATCCCCAAACTATGGGCCTGTTTCTTCAAGGGGAGTACAACCCCATACAGACGACACCTTAAATCCCAAGTCTGACCTTCTTGTTGTTGTTCAGTCGCATAGTCGAGGCCGACTCTTCGTGACCCCATGGACCAGCTCCCGCCAGGCCCTCCTGTCTTCTGCCGTCCTCTGAAGTTGGCTCAATTTCATGTTCGTTGCATCGATGACACTGTCTAACCATCTCATCCTTTGCCGTCCCCGTCTTCTTTGACCTTCAATCTTTCCCAGCATCAGGGTCTTCTCAAGTGAGTGCTCCCTTCTCATTTGGTGGCCAAGGGTTGATTTCTTTTAGGATTGACTGATTTGTTCTTCTTGCAGTCCAAGGGACTCTCAAGAGTCTTCTCCAGCACCATAGTTCAAAAGAATCTATTCTTCGGCGCTCGGCCTTCCTTATAGTCCAACTCTCGCAGCCATACATGACTACTGGGAATACCATTGCTTTGACCATGCGGACTTTTGTTGGCAGGGTGATGTCTCTACTTTTTATCATGCTGTTTAGGTTCGCCATCGCTTTCCTCCCAAGGAGCAGGCGTCTTTTAAGTTCATGGCTGCAGTCACAGTCTGCGGTGATCTGGGATCCCAGGAACGTGAAGTCTGTCACTACTTCCACGACTTCCCCTTCTATTTGCCAAGGAGTAATGGGGCCGGATGCCATGATCTTAGTTTTTTTGATGTTGAGCTTCAAGCCCACTTTTGCGCTCTCCTCTTTTACTCTCTGAGCAAGAGGCTCTTAAGGTCCTCTTCACTTTCTGCCATTAGAGTGGTATCGTCTGCATATCTGAGGTTGTTGATCTTTTCCCCAGCAATCTTGATTCCCGCTTGTGATTCATCCAGGCCAGCATTTCGTATGATGTACTCTGCATATATATTAAATAAGCAAGGCGACAATATACATCCTTGTCGTACTCCTTTTCCTATGCGAAACCAATCAGTTGTTCCATATCCGGTTCTAACTGTCGCTTCTTGGCCCTTATACAGGTTTCTCAAGAGACATGTGAGGTGGTCTGGTACTCCCATCTACACACCTTCAATTTATTAATCCATTTATGCCTTTCAATGTAAAAACACAACTTTCTTTCTTTCTTTCTTTCTTTCTTTCTTTCTTTCTTTCTTTCTTTCTTTCAAATTTGCATGTCCTGTCTGATTTCCTTAGACAAAAGAAAAGTATTGACATAGTCTAGGATCTCATGCTTCTATTTTAAGCTACTGTAATGATTAAAGCTGAAACAAGTTTGCACCTGAAAATTTTCCCAAACATTCTTCTTTTCAGTTTTTGCTGAATGAGTTCCTAGGATAGTCTCAGAATATTTTTCAAATCTTTACTATCTGTATTTGACACCAAATCAAAAGTTTAATTCCTGTATTTGCTCTCTACCAATTGATATGTTGCAGCATTTGACCTGCAATTGCATTTAGTATTTGACTGTATTGAGAGTTCACATGTTATGTTTATCTGAGAGGTTTTCAAGCCTTCTTTCCATACTGAAATCTGCCAAAGAACCTTTTGCAGAGACAACAAAGCACAGTAGTCATCTTCACATTTTCAGTTGTGAAGTTTGTTACAGAACTCACACAACATTCCCTTGTGGCTGTGCAGTGGAGAGGAAGAACAGAAGTAGTAAGCAAACCAAAGGAATGTGCTTGTTCTTCTCAGACTCACATGGCAATCATAAACAGAGTTACATCTTCCTAAGTCCTTTGAAGTCGATAGGTTTAGAAGGGTGTAACTTATTTTTAGGACTGCACTGCCAGTGTACTCCAGAAGCCTGAAAACTATTTCTGTATCCTATTTGGCAATATTAGATGATTTGCAGTCAATAGTATTGTCAATCCCCGCATGTGCTGGTGGTGAGGCTGGGTGGCGGGACGGGTCCAGGTCAGAGCAGGAGTGGCAGAATTCACCTGGGGTAGTTGCTTCACCTCCCTCTCTTGGCGACCATTACCCTATCAGACATGTACAAGTGGATGGGGTGGCTGCCTGAGTCTCCCTCCTCACGTCTCCTCCTAGGATTCTGGCGATCCTCCCTGGTTTCCACCTCTCTGCTCTTTATTGCTCTGCTTCATCCCTGCTAGTCCCACCACCCATGTCTTAAAGCAGCTGAGTCATGGGGTTACAATCAATTGGTTTGGGTCCCACTGTGAACTTCCCCCACCCTTCACCTTCCCAGTTGGGGCCCTGTTGGGTGGCCCAGCTGGCGCTCCTTCCCTGGCCTCCCCCCTTTGTCAAGGGGCAACCGTGGCAAGGGCAGCAGGGGAGAATTCCGGGCCCTTCGGGGAATCCCCGCAGGGGATTTGCTGATTGGCGTCAGAACTTTGGCGTGCCAGTGACCCATTCCCCTGAGGAGACAGGAGGGACCTGGCTGTGTCCTCCTGACAAGTATTTAATATTTGAAATTGACACCTACTGTATCTAGAACAGTTACCATTTCATAAAGTTAACCATTTTTCATTCCCATTGATTTCCAGTATCATAGCTATGCTGTTTGTTGGTTGAAGCAAAAGCAATGAAGAGTTCTTAGCACTTTGAAGGCTAACAATGTTATTACATCATGAACTTTCAGAACTAGGTATGGACATGCTTGACAATTTCTCTCTTGATTTAAAAATAGATATTTTGTCTGGATCAGGATTAAAGTGTTTGATCAGTGATTAAGTATGAAATAAATCTGTTTATTTTTATTTTGCTTGTTGATTTAATATTTGGATCATTTTTATATGGAAAAGGCTTTTAAAGACATTTCTTTCCTGAACTTTTCACTGAACTTGAATGGATGGTTTGTGGGAAAACTACGGTACTGGCATATAAGATTTCTGCAGTGACCGCCTTGAACTGTCCTATTTTTGGTTCGTAGAACTGTCCAAACCTCTTTAATTGGTTCCAGGGGAGTTAATCCAATTTTTTTTATATAACTGCTACTGTTCTAGATATGGCAGGTGTTAATTCCCAGGTGATGTATGACAGGCTCAAAAAAACAAAAAAAGAAAACAGAAAGTGACCAGCATAACAAAAGCTTCACATGCCATGAAATGCTTCCATGTAGCTGCTGAAGGAGAAGGGGAAGTCGTGGAAGTAGTGACAGACTTCACGTTCCTGGGATCCCAGATCACCGCAGACTGTGACAGCAGCCATGAAATTAAAAGATGCCTGCTCCTTGGGAGGAAAGCGATGGCAAACCTAAACAGCATGATAAAAAGTAGAGACATCACCCTGCCAACAGAAGTCCGCATGGTCAAAGCAATGGTATTCCCAGTAGTCATGTATGGCTGCGGGAGTTGGACTATAAGGAAGGCCGAGCGCCGAAGAATAGATTCTTTTGAACTATGGTGCTGGAGAAGACTCTTGAGATTCCCTTGGACTGCAAGAAGAACAAATCAGTCAATCCTAAAAGAAATCAACCCTGACTGTTCCCTGGAAGGCCAGATAATGAAATTGAAGCTCAAATACTTTGGCCACCAAATGAGAAGGGAGCACTCACTGGAGAAGACCCTGATGCTGGGAAAGATTGAAAGTCAAAGAAGATGGGGACGGCAAAGGATGAGATGGTTAGACAGTGTCATAGATGCAACGAACATAAAATTGAGCAAACTTCAGAGGACGGTGGAAGACCGGAAGGCCTGGCGGGAGCTGGTCCATGGGGTCGCGAAGAGTCGGACTCGACTGTGCGACTGAACAACAACAACAAAGCTGCTGAAGTTCAGTATCAACACATTTCTTGCTGGCTGGATTAAAATGTTACTATCTGCAAACTGATGTTGCCAACTGAAAAGTAATTATGCGTGGTGGTTATCCTATGTGGCAGGACCTAACAGGTAAATTTTGGGTCCTCTTCATAAGTCAGCCCTATTGCATATATTTTTATTATTTATTTATTAAGAAAATGTTATAATGTATCTCCAGGATCCTGCCCAAGGAGGCGTACCATCTTTGTGTCAGCCCTGCATCTACCTGGTGGTCTTTGGTACTGGCCTATATATGGTCCATGCAGTTTGGTTGAGCCAGTGCAATCCATCCTTCTAAACCCATGGACCTTAATGGACTTACAAGGGTGTAACTCTGCTTAGGATTCCACTGTAAAAAGCCCAATATAAACAGGGTCCTCCACATGGAGTGCCACTACAGATAGGAACTATTTTTAGCAGCCTCCACTTGGGGCAACATTTGAATTAGTTCTAGATGTTACTGATGGAGTTTTCACAATCCTTACACAAAGTGGAAATATCTCCACATGTATGACATGCCCTCATTGGCACCTAAGATGAAGGTGATAACTACACATTATACGCAACAGCACAATGGCAGCTTGTTGGGCAGAAGGAATGAAAGGTCACTTCAGAAGAAGATAGTTGGGAATGGAGAAATGGTGTTTCCTGTATACCATTCCCCCTCTCCAAATCATCTCCCAAATCACACACACACACACCACAAGAGTCCCAGAAGCATTTGAAATCCTGCAGACGAAAAGCAGCTGGAAGGACCCCATTTAAGAGCAGGCAACCCAGGCAGGCTTCCCAAGTACTTACCGTAATTCAGAGGGGGACACAGACGTCCTTGCAGGATCATTCCTGCGGGGACAACAGACGCGCCGCACCATGCCGTCGCCAGGAAGTGATGCCGGGCAATGCTCTGGCAATGGGGCTGGAAATTCGATGGTACCATCAAGTTTTCAGTCCCATTGCCAGAATGTCGCCCAGCGTCACTTCCTGGTGACAGCATGGTGTGTTACAGGGAGGAATGGTCCGGCCGGGGAGCATGTTTCCCCCGCCGGATCACGGTAAATACTTGGGAACCCTAAACCCAGGTAACCTGGCAGGCAGCCCGGGGGCCTAAACTCAAGGGGTACATGTCATGAGCTATCTACTCAACTGTATTGAACGTTAAATGATATATTGCTGATGGTAACATATGTGGAATATTTGGCAGATATGCAGAGCTTGGATGGCTGCAGGAAAGTTCTGAGGAGGATTTCTGAGGACAACTTAGTTTCAGCTCTAATGGGTTTAGCTCTGACTCATGAGCAGAGCAGGGACGTGGCAGATCTTGACAGAGCTGAGTCTGTATAAATGGATTACAGTGTTATATTAGGAAAACTAGAAGCAGTTTGAAAGCCATGCATGATTAAATTCAAATTCAATGATATTACTAAAGTGAAATTTAATAAAAATACAAAGCAATAGGATGTTTTTGATAAACTGATCTCTCAGATAGGAAGAAGTCCATAATATCAGCAGGGATAAAGGGGTAAAGAGAACAGACCTGGCTTATATCTCAGAAAAGGAATGAAACAAAGCTTTCTATTCCTGTCCAGAAAATGTAGCTATCTTGAAAGTAAATTCCATGGAGCCAATTACTGAGACAAATCAAATGGCATCTAAAGGCAGTAGGTGAGAACAAAACCAGCTAAGTGTTTATATCCAAAGATATAATGAAAGGGAAGAAGAACTGGACCCAAATCATTTTTTTTAAACCTGGCAGAAGGGCACTTCCACCTGCAGAAGAAAGGAGTGGATTCTTGCCAATTCTCTCCTCTCATTGTGGACACCCTCCCTGCACCCAGTGCTGCTCATAGAAGTCACTGTTGCTGTCACTGAGCTCTGCTTCTATTACTTGAAATGTATCACCACAGTATGACTACTAAAATCAGCAGGGTTTCTCAGTAAAATTTGCTTATTAATTCATGATTGTTGCTAAACTCCTTCCCTGTGCATTTGTCTCAATTTAGGAGTGGATCTAACCATTAAAGAGCTGTCAAGATTTCTAAAAAGGAGTTCTCAGAACAATTTTTTAATGATAGACATTTTTGTAGCAGGAACTCCTTTGCACATTAGGCAACACCCCCCCAATGTAGCTTATCCTCCAAGAGCTTACAGAGCTCTTCTTACAGGGGCTACTGTAGGCTTTTGGAGGATTGGCTACATTAGGGGTGTGTCGTCTAATACGTAAAGGAGTTCCTGCTACAAAAAGAGCCCTGCCGGATAGACATGTAGTGAAATCAGAAGGGGAAAATATATATGATAACATGATACCCTGGTCAAATACTGCCACTTTCCTATAGATTACAGTTCTATTACCTGGTATAAACAAAGCGCTGGTTTAAAATGTATGTTTTATGAATTCCATCACTGTCCTCTCTTTGCTGAGATGGTCCATGGTACTTGACTAGCATCAGATGCCCCTCCAAAGTCTCTCAGGCAGAAAGCTTTTCTTAGTAGGGACTCCAGTGGCCTGTCCCTTCACTTATACTCAGATTCCGTATTTCGAGTCTGCAACATGCATTGACCACATCTTATGAGTCCTTTCCCCAAAGCCCTGATGATTAGAATCTTACTCTTCCTTTAAAATGCAAAGTTAATAAACTCAGCCATCTGTATGCTGGTGGATTTGTAGTGCAATAAATTTTATGTGATGCAGCAACGACTATGAACATAAGAACATAAGAACATAAGAGATGCCAATGTTGGATCAGGCCAAAGGCCCATCCAGTCCAACACTCTGTATCACACAGTGGCCAGAAATACCAGTGCCATCAGAAGGTCCACCAGTGGGGCAAGGACACTAGAAGCCCTCCCACTGTTGACCCCCCCCAAGCACCAAGATGACAGAGCATCACTTGCCCCAGAGTCCTTATCTATACCTTGTGGCTAATAGCCACTGCCCCCTCATGGATCACTGCCTTGTTGTGGCGAGGGGGCTTGCGTAGTTCAATGAAGCTGTGGGCTATGCCGTGAAGGGCCACCCAAGACGGACAGGCCACAGCAGAGAACTCAGACCAAGCGTGATCCACCTGGAGAAGGAAATGGCAACCCACTCCAGTACTTTTGCCAAGAAAACCCCATGGAAAGTACCAAAAGGCTAAAAGATATGACGCCGGAAGATGAGCCCCTCAGGTCGGAAGGTGTCCAATATGCTACTGAGGAAGAGCAGAGGGCAAGTACAAGTAACCCCAGAAAGAGTGAAGCGGCTGGGCCAAAGCCGAAAGGACGCTCAGTTGTGGATGTGTCTGATGGTGAAAGGAAAGTCCGATGCTGCAAAGAACAATACTACATAGGAACCTGGAATGTAAGATCTATGAATCAAGGTAAGCTTGACGTGGTCAAAAATGAGATGGCAAGACTAAACATCGATATCCTAGGAATCAGTGAACTAAAGTGGACAGGAATGGGCGAATTTAACTCAGAAGACCATTATATCTACTACTGTGGCCAGGAATCTCGTAGAAAAAATGGTGTGGCCTTTATAGTCAACAAGAGAGTGCAAAAGGCAGTACTGGGATACAATCTCAAAAATGACAGAATGATTTCTGTCCGATTCCAAGGCAAACCATTCAACATCACAGTAATCCAAGTCTATGCCCCAACCACTGATGCAGAAGAGGCTGAAGTAGACCGGTTCTATGAAGACCTACAACACCTCCTAGAACTAACACCAAAAAATGATGTCCTCATCATCATAGGGGACTGGAATGCTAAAGTAGGAAGTCAAAAGGTAACCGGAATAACAGACAAGTTTGGCCTTGGAAAGCAAAATGAAGCAGGGCAAAGGTTAACAGAGTTTTGTCAAGAGAACACACTGGTCATAGCGAACACCCTTTTCCAACAACCTAAGAGGCGACTCTACACATGGACATCACCAGATGGGCAACACCGAAATCAGATTGACTATATAATTTGCAGTCAAAGATGGAGAAGCTCTATCCAGTCAGTAAAAACAAGACCTGGAGCTGACTGTGGTTCAGATCATGAGCTACTCATTGCAAAATTCAGACTTAAACTGAAGAAAATCGGGAAAACCATGAGGCCATTCAGGTTTGACCTAGATCACATCCCTGATGAATATACAGTAGAGGTGAAGAATAGATTCAAGGGTCTGGATTTGATAGATAGAGTGCCTGAAGAACTATGGACAGAGGTTCGTGACATCGTACAGGAGGCAGCAATCACCACCATACCAAAGAAAAAGAAATGCAAGAAAGCAAAATGGCTTTCTGATGAGGCTTTACAAATAGCAGAGGAAAGAAGGAAAGCGAAAGGCAAAGGCGAAAAGGAAAGATTTACCCAACTGAACGCAGATTTCCAGAGAACAGCAAGGAGAGATAAGGAGGCCTTCCTGAATGAACAGTGCAAAGTAATAGAAGAAAACAATAGAATGGGAAGGACTAGAGATCTCTTCAAGAAAATTGGAGAAATCAAGGGAGCGTTCCATGCAAAGCTGGCCATGATAAAGGACAAAAACGGTAGGGACCTAACAGAAGCAGAAGAGATTAGGAAAAGATGGCAAGAATACACAGAAGAACTATACAAGAAAGACCTCAATGTCCTTGACAAACACGACGGTATAATCACTGACCTTGAGCCAGACATCCTGGAATGTGAAGTTAAATGGGCCTTAGAAAGCATTACTAACAACAAAGCTAGTGGAGGTGATGGTATTCCAGCTGAGCTATTCAAAGTCTTAGAAGATGATGCTGTTAAAGTTCTGCACTCCATTTGCCAGCAAATTTGGAAAACGCAACAGTGGCCACAGGATTGGAAAAGATCAGTATACATTCCAATCCCAAAGAAGGGCAATGCCAAGGAATGTTCAAACTATCGCACAATTGCACTCATATCACACGCTAGCAAGGTCATGCTCAAGATCCTACAAGCTAGGCTTCAACAGTACGTGGATAGAGAACTACCAGAAGTACAAGCTGGGTTTCGAAGAGGTAGAGGAACGAGAGATCATATTGCCAACATTCGCTGGATTATGGAGAAAGCAAGAGAGTACCAGAAAAATATCTACTTCTGCTTCATTGACTATGCTAAAGCCTTTGACTGTGTGGATCACAACAAACTATGGCAGGTCCTTAAAGAGATGGGAGTACCAGACCACCTCACATGTCTCTTGAGAAACCTGTATAAGGGCCAAGAAGCGACAGTTAGAACCGGATACGGAACAACTGATTGGTTCAGCATAGGAAAAGGAGTACGACAAGGATGTATACTGTCACCTTGCTTATTTAATATATATGCAGAGTACATCATGCGAAATGCTGGCCTGGATGAATCACAAGCGGGAATTAAGATTGCTGGGGAAAAGATCAACAACCTCAGATATGCAGATGATACCACTCTAATGGCTGAAAGTGAAAAGGATCTAAAGAGCCTCTTGCTCAGAGTAAAAGAGGAGAGCGCAAAAGTGGGCTTGAAGCTCAACATCAAAAAAACTAAGATCATGGCATCCGGCCCCATCACTCCTTGGCAAATAGAAGGGGAAGTCGTGGAAGTAGTGACAGACTTCACGTTCCTGGGATCCCAGATCACCGCAGACTGTGACTGCAGCCATGAAATTAAAAGACGCCTGCTCCTTGGGAGGAAAGCGATGGCGAACCTAAACAGCATGATAAAAAGTAGAGACATCACCCTGCCAACAAAAGTCCGCATGGTCAAAGCAATGGTATTCCCAGTAGTCATGTATGGCTGCGAGAGCTGGACTATAAGGAAGGCCGAGCGCCGAAGAATAGATTCTTTTGAACTATGGTGCTGGAGAAGACTCTTGAGAGTCCCTTGGACTGCAAGAAGAACAAATCAGTCAATCCTCAAAGAAATCAACCCTGACTGTTCCCTGGAAGGCCAGATAATGAAACTGAAGCTCAAATACTTTGGCCACCAAATGAGAAGGGAGCACTCACTGGAGAAGACCCTGATGCTGGGAAAGATTGAAGGTCAAAGAAGACGGGGACGGCAAAGGATGAGATGGTTAGACGGTGTCATCGATGCAACGAACATGAAATTGAGCCAACTTCAGAAGACGGCGGAAGACAGGAGGGCCTGGCGGGAGATGATCCATGGGGTCGCGAAGAGTCGGACTCGACTGTGCGACTGAACAACAACAATAGCCACTGATGGACCTCTGCTCCATATGCTTATCTAATTCCCTTTTGAAGCCGTCCATGCTTGTAGCCGCCACCACTTCCTGTGGCAGTGAATTCCAAGTGTTAATCACTCTTTGGGTGAAGAAGTACTTCCTTTTATCCGTTCTAACCCGACCGCTCAGCAATTTCATGGAGGGCCCACGAGTTCTTGTATTGTGAGAAAGGGAGAAAAGTACCTCTTTCTCTACCTGCTCTTTCCCATGCATAATCTGATGTTCAGTTCCATAAAATCTCCTCCTCATTCTTTCCGAGACAATTGATCAGAATAAACGATGTGCGCATTTCCCCTTATATCACCACAAGGTAAAAAGTTAGGTCAAGCATTATTTTTTCAGTAATTCAAGCCAGAAATTTGGGTAATGGTATATCATTAAGGGAACCAGTCCCCCACTATCCAGCCTTTCTATAGCTATCCATGTTAAGATGGCTTATTTGTCAGTCAAGACAAATAATATGCCTTTCAATAATATGCAGTTTGACATTCAGAGAAATTAATGGGAGATGGTTTAGGCTGTAAAGCAGATTATAAAACCAGACAAGGGGAAATTTAATCATCAGGTTAATGTAAATGTGCCACAAATAACACAGTCACATTGGTTTCTATTTCATTTCAATGTGAGGTAATAAGAGAGATCCAGAACTACGGGGCAAGAGAGAACCCTCTCAACATAGGGCTTCAAGGTCATAGACAATGTACAGGAAAGGGGGATCATAGAAAAGATGTTGTTCAGTCGCACAGTCGAGTCCGACTCTTCGCGACCCCATGGATCATCTCCCGCCAGGCCCTCCTGTCTTCCGCCATCCTCTGAAGTTGGCTCAATTTCATGTTTGTTGCATCGATGACACTGTCTAACCATCTCATCCTTTGCCGTCCCCATCTTCTTTGACCTTCAATCTTTCCCAGCATCAGGGTCTTCTCCAGGGAGGGCTCCCTTCTCATTTGGTGGCCAAAGTATTTGAGCTTCAGTTTCATTATCTGGCCTTCCAGGGAACAGTCAGGGTTGATTTCTTTTAGGATTGACTGATTTGATCTTCTTGCAGTCCAAGGGACTCTCAAGAGTCTTCTCCAGCACCATGATTCAAAAGAATCTATTCTTCGGCACTCGGCCTTCCTTATAGTCCAACTCTCGCAGCCATACATGACTACTGGGAATACCATTGCTTTGACCATGCGGACTTTTGTTGGCAGGGTGATGTCTCTACTTTTTATCACGCTGTTTAGGTTCGCCATCGCTTTCCTCCCAAGGAGCAGGCGTCTTTTAATTTCATGGCTGCAGTCACAGTCTGCGGTGATCTGGGATCCCAGGAACGTGAAGTCTGTCACTACTTCCACGACTTCCCCTTCTATTTGCCAAGGAGTGATGGGGCCGGATGCCAAGATCTTAGTTTTTTTGATGTTGAGCTTCAAGCCCACTTTTGCGCTCTCCTCTTTGACCCTTAGCAAGAGGCTCTTTAGGTCCTCTTCACTTTCAGCCATTAGAGTGGTATCATCTGCATATCTGAGGTTGTTGATCTTTTCCCCAGCAATCTTAATTCCCACTTGTGATTCATCCAGGCCAGCATTTTACATGATGTTCTCTGCATATATATTAAATAAGCATGATGTATTAAATAAAAGATGACCCAACTCTTATCCAAAGGCCATATATATATTGCAATTTACACACACAGCACTGGTGCATGCATGCTGCCTAACTCACTCTCACTGAAGAAACATCCTTGTTTAGAATAGAAATCTGATCAGCTTCTTGGAGTGGGTGTTGCATAAACACCCTTTATATCAGATATTTCATTTCGGTATTCACGTGCCATCCTTGGGCACATGTGTGCTGGCATCCCAACCAGATGAGACTCTGACTCACAGGGCACCTGGAAAGAGAAGAGAACCTGTCATGGATTGTTTTCCACATGAAGCTCTTCTTACCCTCCTTTTTTGGGACAAGACATCCAGCTTCTATAAGCATCAACCCATGGAAGCTCCTCTATAGTCTTAAATCACCTGGTGACAAGCAAGCATTCACTTTCAATCATACTCTGCATATGTCTTCTGCTGTGTAACTTGGTTACAGCTCACATTTATGCATTTCCCAAACCATAAATACTCCTTTTGATTTATATAGGAACCTGGCAGTTGATATCTTGCTATACCTATGAGACATGCTTTCATGAACAAATATTTACATCAAATCTTATATCCTACTCTATGTTTCCACCTACATGGTTACTATATTTGTTTAAGTGCTCTTTTGAAATGACCTGTCTTGTAGCACCAACAAGGTATTTAAATATGTGCCTTCAGGGGGAAAAAACCTATCAAATAATGAAAAATATGACAGTTTTGTGCTGCTACAAGAAATAGACAAATGTGAGAAGCTTTTCTACTAAACTTTTCCATCATACCATTCCTAAGACCTAAGGCAGCAAAAATGGGGCCAGCCACAGACAAGGTGGAGGGAGGAGTCCCTCAGATATGCAGAAAATATTAACATGTAAGTTTAATGGCCTGGCAAGTACTGAACATGGCATGTTCACTAACCTCCAGGAATTCCCAAATGTCGAGGCAGCTGAGCAACAATTAAGGGGGCAAAAAACAGAAAGGGAAGATACAGTGGTCTGCTTGCACTCTTGACAGTTTATTGCGGGGGTCTCCATCCTTGTTGAATCTGTGGGTACTTTTGGAATTTTGAGAAGAGGTTGTGGGCTCAATAAAATAATGATTGAAATGGTGAGCTTATAGCTCAGTCTAAGGCTATGAATGGGACTCCAGACCTGATTCAGGCTTATGAAGGAGTCATCAAACAGCTTGTAGATGTGATGATATTAGGACAGGATCAGGCAAAAAATGGAAAGAGGCAGCAGAAAGCCACTTGGTTTGATAGGGAGTGCCTTGAAGCGAAGGCCCATGTACGATCTTTGTATCAGATTTATAGGAGTTCTTGTTGTATTTCCCAGCAGTATATTTTGAAACCAAAGCATCCTTAAGTAAATTGTTCAGAGAGAGAAAAAAAGCCGCCCTTCAGAAAAACTGGGAGCCTCTTCTGCAAGCCACAATTAGCAATGATGCTAGGAAATTTTGGGCGGTGATTTCCAAGGCTCTAGGCAGGAACAGTACTACAAATTCCCCAATTACCGCCAAGGCCTGGTACGAACATTTCCTGAAGATCTTTTCGGTAGATGGAAGGAGTGAAATTGAGGATCTCGAAATCAGTCTAGGGGATTGTCCCGAGTGGCCGCCGGTGCAGGATGTGGAGATTGCCACGCTAATTGCTCAAATTAAGGCTGGGAAGGCGCCGGGACCAGATGCAATTCCCCCGGAGGCCATTAAAGTGATTCCGGAATGGTGGGCGTCCTTCTTAGCAGTTCTATTTACTGCTATAGACAGGACAGGAATAATACCTGAAGCATGGACCAATGCTATTATCGTTCCAATTTTTAAAAAAGGTGACTGTAGATCACCTAGTAATTATAGGCCCATTAGCCTGATTTCCATACTAGGGAAACTCTATGCAAGCCACTTGGCGTCTAAACTTAAGGCCTGGATGGCAGAACAAAAAATCTTAGGTATAGAACAAGCAGGATTTTGTCAGGGGAAGTCAACTCTGGATCACTGTATTGTGCTAAGTCACTTAGTGAATAAATACAAAAAAGGGAAAGGGTCCAAGTTGTATGCTGCCTTCCTGGATCTGAAGAGTGCTTTTGATACTGTCTCAAGGGAGCTTCTATGGAAGAAGTTAAGGCTGTTGGGAATTGAAATGAGATTGCTCCTGTTGATTAAGAAATTATATACAGATACCACTTGCCAAGTAAGAGGCTCTAGGGATGGTGATTTAACCCCGAAAATTTCCATCAAAATAGGGGTTAAGCAGGGCTGTGTATTGGCTCCCCTCCTTTTTAATCTTTTCTTAAATGATTTGGCCACGGGGTTAGAGAGGATTGATGGTCACAGCCCAATTATGAGCTCGCGACCGGTGCCCCTGCTATTGTTTGCAGACGATGCTGTAGTTCTTTCTAGGTCTGAAGTAGGGATAAAGAGACTGTTGGCACATTTTATAGAATATTGTGAGCTGAACGGATTATCTGTGAATTTTGACAAAACTAAAATAATGGTGTTCGGAGATTCCTGGAAACCCATCAACTGGCGTGTTAAGGGTAACACCATTGAACAGGTGAAGTGTTTTAAATATTTGGGAATTAACTTTCATCATAGTGCAAGGTGGGTAGCCCACAGATCAGAAGTAATTAAATCTGCGAACAGCTGTGTGCTAGCAATAACCCGTTTCTTTTTTACCAAGGGTAACCAGTATGTTCCTGCGGCCCTAAAAGTGTTTCAGCACAAAATTGGAGCGAAGCTTCTTTATGGGGTGCCCATTTGGATCACAGCTTTTAACAAAATGGTAGAACAACTCCAATCCAATTTTGTGAGGAAAATATTAGGGTTGCCCCTGTGTGTTTCCTACGCCGCTATTTGTTTGGAAGTCAATATGATACGCTTGGAAACAAGGGCTTGGATAATTATTTTCAGATTTTGGCTACGTTTGCATTTTAGGAACTGTCCCAATAGCCTTATTACATATCTGTTGGAAGAGTCTCATTGTTCTGAGTGGTTTGCTACTATAGAAAGGAAAATCGTCTCAATAGGCGTATGCTTGAATGATATGATGTCCTTATCTGAAGTACACATCTTTGCCCTGCTCAAACAGAGATTAATTGATATTGAGATGCAAGAGCTTAGAGCCTTGGCTTCTGGTAGATGCTCCCCTTTAAGATGGGCACGTTTTCCGATCAACACCCCTGCACAATACTTATTGGATTTGACTTCTCCACAGCTGCATAGAGCATTTATGCTGGCCCGCTTTAACGTGCTCCCCTCTGCGGTTTTAGCAGGAAGATTTAAGAAAATCCCCTATTCTGTTAGGTTTTGTGATTGTGATTCAGAGGAGATTGAAACAATCGAACACGTATTCCTCCATTGTAGTTTGTATGATGACATTCGGGCAGTCTATCTAGAAGCCATACTTAAGAAAGATGTCAAGCAATCAGATGACAGAATGTTGTACCATTTATTGGCTTCACAAAATACAGTGGTTATTGAAGCGGTGGCCAAGTTCTGTAACTGCCTTATAATGAGGAAGCTGTGTGTTAAATCCATGAACTGAAGGGTGACTGTTTATGATTCTGATCCATGCCAATAAAGGTTTTGAATTGAATTGATTGAAATGGTGGCAGGTTGTATATGTCTGCGTTGGTATGGGAGCTGGATCCAAATATAAAATTTTGGGAGGTTCAGCAAAATGTTTACAGATTCCAATCCAAGTATATTCCTGTGGTGGATGCAGCTGTTTCCAAATGGGTGCCCCTTAGAGATACAAAAATGAAGCCTTCTGGGATCTGAGAGGAAAGGGCATTGTTTGACTGTGATTGACTGCAATTGAGAGGAAAAGGAAGGGGCATTGTTTTGCATGTGATTGAGTGCCTGGGTGCATTTGAATAGCTGCTGCCAGCACTCTGCTGGGGGAGGCCTCTATTTAAGGAAACACCTGGCCAGAGGCAGAGGAGACCCAGCTGAGCTCTGAGCAGGAACAGGAGCAGGAGACAGAAGGGTGAGTATTTAAGAAAGCTCCTTGACAGAGGCACGAGCCTCTGGCACGAGCCGAAGGGCGAGCTAAAGGGCTCTTTGCCCGTGGCTCTTAGCCCAGGGACTCTTGGACTAGGGGCTCTGTGAGACGCCCAAGAAGAGGCAGAAAGTGAAAACCCTAGGCTCCTTGTTTTCCCCATAAAGTAATTTGACTTTGACAAGAAAAAAACACATAAATACAAAGGGATTTAAAAGGGGGATTACATTTACTTATTTTAAAAGAATTATGAAGCCAGAATGCCTGTTTTGCACAGTGTTTTGCACAGTGTTTTGCACAGAGTGTCACATGTATGACTATCTGCCCACCGGGCAGAAGTCTTGGGTGTGTGCTCGGTGCAAGGAGCTCCTGGTTCTCAGGGAACGTGTGTGCTCCCTTGAGGCCAAGGTGGCTGACCTGGAGAAGCAGAGACAGTCAGCTAGGCGCACAGAAAAGACTCTCGGGGACTTGTTAGCTACGTCCCACTCTGGATCTGGCAGCCCCGCTGCTGTCAGGGAGCATGAGGGTCTAGGGGAAACAGGGCACCGTGCTGAGGATAAGGGGAATGTGCCCTCAGAAGGGACCTCTTCCCCAGCTGGTGAGCGGTTATCCTTTTGCACCAAGGAACCATCCCTGGGCAGGGTGGGAGGGGGGCTCTTGGTAGTGGGTGATTCGATCCTTAGGCAGGTAGACAGCTGGGTGGCGAACCCGCGTACTGACCGTATGGTGACTTGCCTGCCTGGTGCAAAGGTAGCGGACATTACGCGTGTTTTAGATAGGCTGGTAGATAGTGCTGGGGAGGAGCCAGTGGTCGTGGTGCATGTCGGCACCAACGATGTGGGGAAATGCAGTCGTGAGGTCCTGGAGGAGAAATTTAGGCTGCTGGGCAGGAAACTCAAGGCCAGGACCTCCAAGGTAGCCTTCTCAGAAGTGCTACCTGTTCCACGCGCAGGGCCGGAGAGACAGGCACAGATCAGGAGTCTCAATGCGTGGATGAGACGATGGTGTAGAGGGGAAGGGTTCAGGTTTGTTAGGCACTGGGATTCTTTTTGGAACAAGAGGGAGCTGTACAGGCGAGACGGTCTCCACTTGTCCCGAGAAGGAACCAGGCTGCTGGCGCTTAAAATCAAAAAGGTGGCAGAGCAGTTTTTAAACTGAATATTGGGGGAAAGCCGACAGGAGATGAAAAGTCTCTGGTTCGGGTTGGCTCATCTCAGAGAGATGAGGGGGTACCTGTTGCTTTTCTACAGGGAGGTGGATTGAAATTGTCCACTGAGACCATGGCTAGTGACATGGACTGCCTGACAAGGTCTCGAGATTGCAAGAGGAAGGTGGCAGGCTTAACCAGTATGGGAAATTACAGCTGTTTCTATACAAATGCTCGAAGTGTCCGAGGTAAAATCGGGGAGTTGGAGTGCTTGGTGTCAGAGGGAAAAATAGACATTGTGGGTATTTCAGAAACTTGGTGGGATGAGGAAAATCAGTGGGATACGGTGATTCCCGGTTATATATTATATCGGAAGGATAGGGGGGGAAGGGTTGGAGGTGGGGTGGCTCTGTATGTCAGAGAGGGTATAAAGTCCAGAAAGATCGAGAGGCTAAGAGAATTGGATTCGCTTCTTGAAGTTCTGTGGGTTGAAATAGGGGGGCCAAAAGGAAACTTAACACTGGGAGTTTGTTATCGCCCACCGGATCAAAAGATAGAGGAGGATTATAAAATGATGAATGAATTAAAGATAGCAGCTAGACAAAAACACTGTGTCGTAATAGGTGATTTTAACTACCCACACATTGATTGGGTCAATATGTGTTCTAGTCGAGAGAAAGAGATTGAGTTTCTAGACACTCTAAATGACTGTGCTATGGAGCAGATGGTCATGGAACCTACCAGGGGAGAGGCGATCCTTGATTTGGTCCTAAGTAACACTCAAGACCTGGTGAGAGATGTAAAAGTGATTGCACCGCTTGGGAACAGTGATCATAATGTTGTTGAGTTCAACATTTGTACAAATAGGGAATTGGCCAAAAAGACTCACACAACCACTTTTAACTTTAAAAGGGGTAATTTTTCTGATATGAGGGGACATGTGGGGAGGAAACTGAAGGGAAAAGTAGAAAGGGTCAAAACCATTGGGGAAGCTTGGAAACTGTTTAAAACTACAATTCTAGAAGCTCAAATAAAATATATTCCGCAGGTTAGGAAAGGCACAAACAGGTATAAGAAAAAGCCTACATGGTTAACAAACAAAGTAATGGAAGCTGTAAAAGGTAAAAAGGATTCCTTTAAGCGGTGGAAAGCTAGTCACAGTGAGGCTGATAAAACAGAACACAGGCTATGGCAAATAAAATGCAAGTCTGTGGTCAGGCATGCAAAAAGGGAATATGAGGAGCATATAGCAAAAAATGTAAAGACCAACAATAAAACTTTCTTCAAATACATTAGAAACAGGAAACCAGCCAGGGAGGCAGTGGGGCCCTTGGATGACCAAGGGGTAAAAGGAGTACTGAAGGATGATAGGGAAATGGCTGAGAAGCTAAATGCATTTTTTGCCTCCGTCTTCACTGTGGAAGATGAGAGGTGCTTGCCCACTCCAGAGCCGCTGAGTTCGGGAGGGGTGTTGAAAGACCTGAGTCAGATTGAGGTGACGAGAGAGGAGGTCCTAAAACTGATAAACAACTTAAAAACTGATAAATCACCAGGCCCAGATGGCATACATCCAAGAGTTCTGAAAGAACTCAATTGTGAACTTGTGGATCTCCTGACAAAAATATGTAATCTCTCCTTAAAATCAGCCTCCATTCCTGAGGACTGGAAGGTAGCTAATGTCACTCCCATCTTTAAAAAGGGTTCCAGAGGAGATCCGGGAAATTACAGGCCAGTCAGTCTGACGTCGATACCGGGTAAATTGGTGGAAACCATTATTAAGGAAAGAATTAGTAGGCACATAGATGAACAAAACCTATTGAGGCAGACTCAACATGGGTTCTGTAAGGGAAGATCTTGTCTCACTAACCTGTTAATGTTCTTTGAGGGGGTGAACAAACATGTGGACAAGGGGGATCCAATAGATATTGTTTACCTTGACTTCCAGAAAGCTTTTGATAAAGTTCCTCATCAAAGGCTCCTAAGTAAGCTCAAAAATCATGGGATAAAAGGACAAGTCCTTTTATGGATCAAAAACTGGCTAATTAATAGAAAACAGAGAGTGAGTATAAATGGGCAGTTCTCCCAGTGGAGGGGTGTAAGCAGTGGGGTACCACAGGGATCAGTACTTGGTCCACTGCTTTTTAACTTGTTCATTAATGATTTGGAGTTGGGAGTAAGCAGTGAAGTGGCTAAATTTGCGGATGATACGAAGTTGTTCAGGGTGGTGAAAACCAGTGAGGATTGTGAGGCACTCCAAAGGGATCTGTCAATTTTGGGCGAGTGGGCGTCAACATGGCAAATGGGGTTCAATGTGGCCAAGTGCAAGGTGATGCACATTGGAGCCAAAAATCCTAACTATAAATACACGTTGATGGGGTCTGAACTGGCAGAGACAGATCAAGAGAGAGATCTTGGAGTTGTAGTAGATAACTCACTGAAAATGTCGAGACAGTGTGTGACTGCAATAAAGAAGGCCAATGCTATGCTGGGGATTATTAGGAAGGGTATTGTAAACAGATCAGCCAATATCATAATGCCGCTATATAAATCAATGGTGCGACCTCATCTGGAATACTGTGTGCAATTCTGGTCACCACACCTTAAAAAGGATATTATAGCTTTGGAAAAAGTGCAGAAAAGAGCAACTCGAATGATAAAAGGGTTGGAACACTTTCCCTATGAGGAAAGGTTAAGGCGCTTAGGGCTCTTTAGCTTGGAGAAACGACGACTGAGGGGTGACATGATTGAGGTTTATAAGATTATGCATGGGAAAGAGCAGGTAGAGAAAGAGGTACTTTTCTCCCTTTCTCACAATACAAGAACCCGTGGGCACTCCATGAAATTGCTGAGCGGTCGGGTTAGAACGGATAAAAGGAAGTACTTCTTCACCCAAAGAGTGATTAACACTTGGAATTCACTGCCACAGGAAATAGTGGCAGCTACAAGCATGGACGGCTTCAAAAGGGAATTAGATAAGCATATGGAGCAGAGGTCCATCAGTGGCTATTAGCCACAAGGTATAGATAGGGACTCTGGGGCAAGTGATGCTCTGTCATCTTGGTGCTTGGGGGGGGTCAACAGTGGGAGGGCTTCTAATGTCCTGGCCCCACTGGTGGACCTCCTGATGGCACTGGTATTTCTGGCCACTGTGGGATACAGAGTGTTGGACTGGATGGGCCTTTGGCCTGATCCAACATTGGCATCTCTTATGTTCTTATGTTCTTATCTTCTAAAGCTCCTCCTGCTCCTAAACCTCCTTCTCCTTTGGAGAAGAAATGCTATGGTGAAGAAGCAAGTGGTGTTGTGAAACACATTGGTAGGCACTACCACACTGGGTATTACTGGGTTACAGTACCCTGGAAAGGGAGAGAAAGGTTGGGGTATGCTAATAATGAGAATGAATCCTCCATCTGTAATCTCTAATGTCGTTCTATAGGTCTATGGGGAAGGGCATGGATAAAAATAAAATAATTTATAGTCCAAATAGCTCAAAGTTTCATTATACTTTGATAGCACAGAGAAAATATGTTCATATGGAATCACAATGGCAAATGTTTCAGCTGTACCCTAACAGCCCGCAAGATAAGTAGTTTCTGGACAATCAGGATTTCATAGGAGATAGGTGGGCCATATGTCCAAAGAATATTTATGTATTCTTTGGACATATGGTGTAGTGGTTAAGTGTGTGGACGCTAATCTGGGAGAACCAGGTTTGATTCCCCACTCCTCCACTTGCACCTGGCTGGATGACCTTGGGCAAGCCGTAGTTCTGATAAGAGCTGTTCTTGAAAAAGAGCAGTTTCTCTCACTCAGCCCCACCTACCTCACAGGGTGTCTGTTGTGGGGAGGGGAAGGGAAATTTGTTTGTAAACCACTCTGAGACACCTTTCAGTAGTGAAGGGCGGGGTATAAATCCAATCTCCTCCTCCTCCTCCTCCTCCTCCTCCTCCTCCTCCTCCTCCTCCTCCTCCTCTTTTTCTAAATAGAAAGAAAACCTAGAGCTAATGGAACACTTGCTTTAGGTTCTCATTTGTGATTAGAAGCCCATCTTTAAGGTGGCATAATGTATAGCACTATGATTTTAACGGGTGATGTGTGTGAAATGTGTGTACACTATTTTCTGTTTGATTGTTTACTTTGCTCTTTGTCCCTTCCTTAGAACAGAAGACATCACTCACGATTGCAAAGCTTGCCAGCAATAGCAGGCTTCAAATCAACTTGGATTGGGCAGATACAAATCAGTTACTATCAGCTATTGCAATTAGCAGGGGGGCATCCCCTACGGCTTCTGGGCTTTCTCTTATGACCAGCTTCTCAATGAAAAAAAGAAGACAATGGAGGTAAGCAACCAGAATTTTGATGGGTAAGCCCCGATATACACTGCCCTTCCTGCAAGCTACATACGCCTTATTTGAATGTGACACTGGAGGGTAATGACTTACTTCTGTAACATTGCACGCTCCCAGCATCTCATTTAAACTGGACTTGCAACCACTGCACATGCCATGTTAGCATACCAGAGAACTATAACCCAGGCAGGAATTGTGAGGGAACAGTAATACTACATACGTAGAGCTCACACTAAAGAAGACGAAAGCTACACGTGAGGCCACATGGATGAATTCATCTTTCTGCTAGTTCTGTATTTAAACTGAGCCTTAATCACTAGATCACTCTTCCGCTGTGTGTGTGTGTCCTCCTCTCAGTCCCTGATGCACAATCATGGCATCACTTCCACCCATCTATCTCTCCCACTTTTTCTATCCCACTATTTCTGCCGTCTTACAGCTTTTGTCTTGCACAAGTGCCCATCTGTCCCGCTCTCACACGATCATACCTCTCTTTGTCTCATTCGCTGACTGTTTCTTTCTCTGTGTCTTACACTGCGCCCTTCCATCTTTCAGTTCTCTGCCTGTATCTGGCTCTCTTCCCCACCTCCCATCCTGACACATGTTATTTATGACGAGGTTTCGCCACCACAAGTACCATGCACGATCAGGTAAATTACTAAATGTATCCAAGGCTTCCTAAAGAGGCAGGAAGAATAATAATTCAGTGGTAGAATATAGGTCTTTTGTTTGATTTTCAGTTATAGATTTTTGGCATTAGAGCTGGGCAGGAGTCATTTCCTGTAGGAGCGCACAGGAGCGGAGTTCCGGCAGTAAAGAGCCCAGGGGGCGGGCACATGCAACAAGCCCCACCCCCTGCTCCCAGTCAGAGCAAGAAGCAGCCAGGTAAGTTGCAGAGCCCCCCCCCCCCGGGCTCCCAGTCCAATAGTCCAGTGGCACCTTCAAGTTTTATTCAGGTACAAGCTCTCCATCCTATGTGAGGGCAGATCTGCACGCCCCCCCCCCCGCAATAGCTAGCAATCCGAAACAGTCCAGTGGAGCCTGAGCGGTGGGTGTTGCCTTCTGACACACTTCCAGTGATGCATATGCAAATATGTTATGCTAATGAGTTATGCTAATGAGCTCCTGCACCTCTTTTTCTACAAAATGACCCCTGGAGCTGGGGAAGATACTTTGTCAGAGTCAATGTAGAGAGTTTTTGTTTTTTCCAGGTCAACAGCACAGCTCAGCCATCCTAATAAATGCTGTACACAATAACTAGATTTAACTGGGCTTATTAAACAACAGCTGATCTGCGACTCCCAACCCATGGGTTCAAGTTACCCTATCTACAGGGCAACAAATGGAATGCCAGTTTTACAGGCAATCCCATACTGACTCAAAGGCCAAAGCAGCCTTCCATCTGCCCCTGGCTTTTTTCTAGCCTCACACCTAAAGGTGTGCCAAGACAGCTGCTTATCCACCACCACCATTCCCCCCTGCTGGGTGGCAGCTCCAGATGTCAAGTGCCATGTAAGAGGCATACATTTCTAGTCATGCTCTGACAAAGCGCCTGATCATTCAGGCAACTTGACACTATGCTTTGCCCTCAGGATCAGCATCTTCCTTATTTGGAAGAGAAGAGAAGGCAAAGGCAGCTCCTATCCTGCATGGTCAAAAGCCAAAATTGGCTACTTATTTGTATACTCCATTAAAAAAAAAAAGATTCTGCTGTTTAGGATATTGTGTATGCTTTAGGTATAGTTGGCCATAACAATAAACAATGGGTAGTGTTAAAACAAAGTTTGAGTCCCATGGCACCTTTATGACCAATAAAGTTTTATTCAGGGTATAAGCTTTGGTATTACCCTCTTTTGATTTCACTACATCAGCATAACTGGTAGTTGTTTTCTTTCTGTATTGATAACACAATGGTGACAGTGTGCCTTCAAGAGGTTTTCAAATGCTGCAAAACTACTTTAGGGCATATTACTGTACTATGAAGACTGTTTGCATTCATGTGAGACTCAAGTGTATATATATTATCAAGTTTCTTCATCTTAAAGCAGGTTGCTCAAGCAATATGTGTGAGAAAAACTGAACCACTTTCAATGATGCTGTTTTGCATTAGAGTGTACATGATCCTCTGCATAATTAAGCTAATTAAGCATTCAGCTTGCACACAGGCTTGCATATCTTGATGCACGATTGTCTGATCTGATTTTGTTAGTCAGCTCAAAGTACCCTCTAATATGGATCACATCTTCTCTGTTTCCTGTTCATTTGAAGCACCTTTCCACTCTATTATACTCTGAGTTTATTATTTCTTTCTACATTCCATGGAACACTGGACCACTCCCTCCCTCCTTTCATTATTCATGGCTGCTTAGTTTTCAAAAGAATTATTTGAGGGGGGGGGGGGATCTTTTAAAGATAGACCTAGCAAACAAACCATATCTGATTTCCCAGGTATAAACCAATAACAAAATATATGCAGGCCAAAAAGCTCTAGATATTCATGATAAAGTGTTCCATGAAAGGATCGATGCTTCTGCTAACCACCAGTGAGTGACAGAAGCATTTGTATGCATTTTCAATAGTTAAGGCAAAAGGTGTCTCTTCAGAATTCTCTGACTGAAATATTGGAGCCTTTGTGGACTTTCCAGGGCGAAATAATTTACAGTGGCAGCAATCCTGTGCCCAGTTACATGCCTTTAAATCCCACTGGAACCAAAGAAATTAAGTAAGCATCGCAGCACACTGGATTGTGACTAATGCGTTTCCCCAAAGGATCATTGTACCTATTGTACTGAAGCCACTGTATGAGAGCTGCTACTAAATTGCTAGCTTTTTAGACTGCTTGTATGAGTTGTTTGTGTCTCATTTTTAATATGCTACTTATATTCCTATAACACACCACTTGATCCTAAGCCCTGCATCTCCAGCTCATAATGTTTAGAATAAGGTGTACTGATATCTACACCATGGCCTGATGGCAAATGAAATATTTCTTTCAGCGCTGCAATAATTCTTCCTTGCTATCACTTACATGTAAGACTGGGTCCAAATCTTCATTACAATGACCTGTAGGCTACTTTAGAACTTGTTAAATACCAGGCTGCATATTAGACTGCACATTAGATTGGCAATCCAGAGGTCTCATTTAAAATTTCCCCATCTAGACAAGTGCTCAGCTGCTGCAGCTGTGTGGTGACTAAGGATGACTCTTTACCAGCTGGTGTAAAGAGGAGCTCCTAAAGGCAAAGATGACATGATCAGCCCTGGGGCAGGTTCTCAATTGGTGACTGACCCATGTGCTGTGCTGACCTTACTATCCTGTGACCAGACTGCACACTACTGGTAGTCAAAACCATGCACCTATATATATATATATATAACCAAACCCAACCAGGTTAGCCATATCAGCCCAGGATGAATTAATGCAATATAGTGTGACAGATCAATATTAATAAAACTTGACAGTTCCTAATTTTGGACAAAATGTCCAATTTGAGGTATCCAAGCCACTGCCCCACACTTCAGGGGCAAGCTTGCCCTCACCCCAGATTATAAGGTATGGTCCAGCATGATACTTAAGATCTGTTTTTATATTTCTGGAATGCTTGTGTTTGGATATTGCAAATGTCACTCCTTCAGTCATGAAAGAGTTAACCCGTTTATGCATGCTAATGTTACTTAGTTAGCTCAGCATCAATTAGGTCTTGGGCACATATTTCCTGCCAGAGAAAAGGAGGTATTATTCATAATTAGTTAAGTTTGGGAACTGCTATTGGTTAATTAGTTTATTTCACATAGACAGGGAAGTGGGGACATTGGGGTAAATTCTCTTTCCTTTGTTCTAACACACGTGAGTTTGGTCTGAGATGCAGACAAGATGGAATTTAGAACTAGTTAGGCAGGATGTTATTTTCATTCCATGTACCCTTCCCTTTATATTATCTAGTAAACTGCATCGTCTAGTATGCTGCATCGTTTTACTCTGCTAAATTTCCAACAATTTGAAATCCCAAATATTCCACACACTGTTTCTATATAACAAAAAGAGAGTAACTAACTGTAGTAAAATGTGAACCTCAGACAAGTAAGAATTTCATGCTGGCAAATGAAACAGGGCTGCAGAAATCACTTGGCCATTGTGGATGAGATGGGCTTATATAAACACACACACATATGGAAAACTGCTTATTTTTACTGAAACGGCAAGTTTGTCCTGAAGCAGGAAAGAAATAACACAGTAAGCAAATAACAAAAGGAACCCCCCCACACAAAAATACTAATTTACCTATCACTAAGTACTTCTATGCTTACAACACCAGTACCTGTGTACCTATAATGAAGTGGCACCTGAGTATTTGTTGGAAGATTTTATCTCCCTAAGCTGAGTTGGTTGTTCAAGTAGGTATTTGGTGAACTGAAGGCATAAATAGTCATGCAGGCTATATTGCAGTAACAGAATACCCTTTATAGATTCAATGGTAAATCTCTTCCTTTCATCTGTCCACTTGATGGATCTTGGCCTAGCTAGTCCTAGGCCTCTAACAGCCTTAAAGCAAAGACCCCAAAAGAACAGAGGCTCTGGCCAAAGTTATTTACATTTGTTGTAAGAGCCAGAGGTTACTGATTAAGCCTTTGGCCATTAGCCGCTATGCCTAGCCGACTCTTAACTATGCATACTAATTAATGTGCACCTGAGGAACATCTCAATAGGATTAAAAATACTTCAAAGGATTGATATCTAGGGAACACAGGTGTGCTTAGGTGGGACGCTAAATCGGGAAACATGTACAAATCTTTGAACATGAAAGCATAGGAACTTGGCATGGATCAAATGTCTAGTCACAAGAATAGATCCTTAAGGACACGTATCTTTAGGAAATAACCATACAAGGATTACACCTCCGCTTGTTGAACTGTATATTAAGCACGGATGTAACTTCATGCTCTTCGGAAAAACCCTTTGCTAGTTTTTCCCGCTTTGCTGGCAATAAAGCTGTAATCAAAATCATCTTGTTCTCTGGCTCCCTTGTGTCTCCTAATTAGAACCCAGGTACATGAGGTCTCTATTGAGGTAACACACTGATCATTAAATAAAGAAAATATTCTCTCGACATTTGCATTATGTCCTGGAATGCAGAAGAACAATTGTGCTACTTTAAGCAACTCAGAATGGCAGTCTGCGTTGCAGCACTTCTGAAAGTATTTAACTGGCGCACTTTTGAAGTCTTCATCTATTTGAGCACTTTCAACAAAAGTCTTCAGGTTATAGAATATTTTACATCATCCACCATCACGTCCCACTCTCTCAAGTATTTTTATAGTATGCTGAACATAATCAAATGAAAGGGTATCAGTTAAAGTCATCCAATGAAAACAATCAAACTCATTTAGAGAAGCTGTCCATTTCTGCAAATATTCCAAACACACCTTGTACAAATAAGAAGCTTCTTCCATAAACCAACTTCTTTCTCCAGTCCATCTTTCTTTCCTTTGCTTTGCTTAAGATCTCTTTTGTTTTCAGTGAAAGAAAGGCTGCTTCAATTCTATGTTGCAAGTTTTGACAAACTGGCTGCAATGCAGTTAAAACCTCCAAAAACTGAATCTCCCCTCCCCCTTCTATTTCCTGGATTTTTGTATGGAACATTGATATTGGGGAATGTAAGTGCCACAGATAGACTTCTGCTAAGGCATTTTCAAAGCATTTCTTCAGTATGGATGGTGGATTGGATTGAGACAGAAAAGAAGATTTCACACAAGGAAACATCTTCAGTAACTGGTTATAACCAGGTGAAGCTTTTCAGAACAAGAAGATAAACTATTTATTTACATTATTTATTTATTTCTATCCTACCTTTCTGCTCAGTCAGGGTCACCAAGGTGGCAGATCAAGCTGTTGTTAGAAAGAAAGGCTTGGATCCAGGCTTATGTTTCCATGAGCACAAGGAATCCTGCCCACAGTGTGCAGTTCTTCTGGCTTCCCCATCCTTCAGCAACCTTGGGATTTGGGGAGGCATTCAGGCTGTCACAAGAGGGTAGAGGTGAGATAATTGCACACTGTGGGCAGAAATTCATGTGCCCTCAGAAATGGCAGTCTGGATCCAAGTCATTTGCGGAAACTGGTAACAAAAGCTGGCAGCCACAGTTTCTACTGAATATAGAATTATAAGATGCAATTATTCACCAACAATTTATGTTTAGGAAATATTAGACACCACATCACTTTTTTTGTCAAGGACTAAGTAAAATGTATAATTACTGGTGTTGTAATTTACCAGACATTTCTCTTAAATATATACTTTAAACATGTCCACTTATTTGGTCTTTTTGATATAAAGTAATTATTCATATCAATTTTGTATTAGAAAATTCATAGATTTTTTAATTTATTTTATTTTTATTTATTTATTTATTTATTTACTATCCCGCCCTAACCCCTAAGGGTCTCTGGGCGGCTTACAGAGAGTGCTAATCACATTTACAGAATCTAACCTATGGCCACAGACATACAGGGGTGGTAACTACCCTACCAGGCACCCATTTTTGCGGCGGATCTTTAGTTGTTCTCTTGTTCTTGTGGGCGGTAGTCAGCGGCGTCCTTTCTGGTTCTGGTCTTTGGAGTTCCCTTCTTCCGGCTGTAGCGATTCCATTTCCGGGCCAGGACCACTCGCACTTCTGCGCATGCTCCGCTGCGGCCTCTGTCCCGATGAGGCTCCGGCCTGCTGCGTTGCTCCGCCTCTTCGCCAGTTGGTCCAACCTCCTTTGCTCGCTCGCTCCTTGCCTCGCCAGCCACCATTTTTCTCTGTCACCGCCGCCATTGCCACTGCTTCACTTCGCCGCTCACCACTACAACACAGGGACAGGTGCCCCCTGCTCTAGTAGCAGGTACCCATTAGTCTAATCGCCCTTTAATGGGCTTTCGAGCCGCTGGGTGGGCGGGAGCTGGGACATAGGGCCAGGTGCTCACCCTGGCCGTGGTAGGGCTCGAACAGCCGAAGCTGTTCGGCCAGATGTACATGCAGGCATCTCTTACCGCCTGCGCCACCTCTCCCTCATTTTTTAGGATGCTTATGTACATTTAAGTTATTTGCCTGTTTTCTGGAGGTTTATTGTCAACAAAAATGGACCCTCTGTGCCCTTACTGTTGCTAAAAGGCTTATATTACAACACTGGAGAGATAAATGCCCACCTCCCATAATCCAATGGATTGAGGATTTTACAACCTTATCAACATTTGAACATATAGCATATAGACAACAATTGCTACCGTATATGGACATATTTTAGATACTGGGAGACTTTTTTTTATGCTTATGTGTAGACCTGCTACCATTGCTGTTATATCTGCTTTTCTGATTGAGGTTTGTAATTATTTAAAAAATTACAAATAAATATGGAATTGAAATAAAGCTATGTAAGTTCTAACAGGTTACTTTAAATGGCAATCTTCTTAAAGATTTTTCTCATTCTCTCATTAAAATGTCACATTTCAAAGGTCACATTTGCCTTCAAGCAGCATTTTTCCTCCGCTCAAAAAATGAAATACAGATTAGTTCTTAATATTCTTTCTCTCTGTGTCATTTTCCTATAGATCAATATTCCCTATGAGGGGAATGCTTAATATTTGAAAAGCAGGCTGGTAGTGACTCTCAGGTTTCTATTACTGTGAAAATAGAGCTACTTTTCATCATTTAAAGATATCTCTCTGGAATCACACATAAAGTAGGCTTTCATATCCTAATGTAGCTAAACTCTTAAATGCAGCCTATGCTACATGAAGAATTATATTAGACAGATCTGTGTCAACACTGCACAGACCTCTGTCAAATCTACAGGGTCTCAAAATACTTCAGAGTTTTTACTTTTATCAGCTTGTCCTGATATTAATGTTCCTTTAAAAATTTATTTAACTTTGACCTACTTCTTTGATGTAACTAAAGGGGTTAGAGTTTTTATTCAGCTAGTGGTAGCAAGAACATGCCTGGATTTGGGGAATGTGTTAATAATAGGTTTTGTTTTTAGAGGAAGGAAATGCAGTATACGTTCTCGTTCAATAGCAAACAACAACAAGCAAGGGACCTGCTATGTACGCGAACCGCCACCAGGGGTCCGCAGCACAGGTAAAAGCTTGGGTCCGAGAACAATAGAAACCTTGGATCCTGAATCCCCCAGCCCCAACCAATAGCCACCTTGGTGGGACATTCAAACCCTCCAATGGGAGTGGGGGGTTGCTGGGTGGATATGTATATAGTTGGCCTGCCGGCCGGTAGAGTTAGTCTTTTTCTGTGTGAAGTACAATAAACGTGTGCTATAGCATGTCGTTGTCCGAGTCCTCCATGCGGCGAAACCAGTACTTTTCAGGACCTTCAAGGACTTTTGGGGATATCTCATTTCTCCTTCTCCCACTATTTCTTTTTCTCTTCCCAGGAAGGACCATCGGTTATCACCTTTTGCTGCTTCCTCCTCTTCTTCCCACCCACCAGACAACCTATCTTTAACCCCTGTCTTCAGCTTTTCCTCCTTCCCTCCCCTGGCAACCAATTTCTTGGGAAAACAATGGCACAATTGTGTGGTGTCAGCCACTGGGCCAGGCTCAGTTGCATGTGGCTGAACCCGCAAGGACTTGCAGTCAGCACCTCCCTTTCTCCTATATCTTCCTTCCCACACTATTTTTACTCTCTCTCCTCCTGGCAATCTTTCCCTGCTTCCTCCTCCCCTTTCCACCCATCCACCAGCCTACCTTTTATTTGCCCATCATCTTCAGCTATATTTATTTTTATTTCATTCATACCTCACCTTTCTCGACACTGGGGACCAAAGCCAGCACATATCATTCTCCACTCCTCCATTTTATCCCCATAACAACCGTGTGAGGTAGTTTAGGCTGAAAATATGTAACTGGTCCAAGGTCATTCACTGAGCTTCCACAGTGTAATCATGATTCAAATCTGGGTCTCCCAGATCCTAGTCTGAAATTCTAGCCACTACCCAACAGTGGCTTTTGTGTGGTGGCTGCTGATGAACAGTAGTAAGCAGCCAGGCCTGGGTGAGTCATGTAAGTTATATGTATAATGTCACCCGGTGGTTGCTGGTGTGCTTGGCCTTTAAGAGTCCTCCTTCAAAGGCCAAAATAGCTTTGAAAAGGGCCCTGCACCCTCATCATGCCTTTTACTTACAGAAACCAAGACTTGAAGGCTGGTGATACTGTTGTGATTACCTGGCAACTCCCACAATGGCCACTGCAAAGGGCATTCATTCCTTAAAGGTACAGGCACCAGGTGCCACTTCTATCAATTGGGGGAGTTTTACCCCCCCTTTTGAGATTTCAGATTTTTCTGCAAACCTGGGGCTTTCCTCAGTTTTGTAGAAACATCTGTCCATGGCTCCAGTCTCACAGATTTGGCCACACTGGGAATTAGATATGTTGATGATGATTTAAACAACAAATTATTTAAGGCAAGGTAAGCCATAACCATGCAGAAGGTGAATTACAAGTTATAAGATAATGCAGTAAGAACTGGTGATACTTGCAGTAATCATTGCAGTGAATACTGTTTCAATATAAAGGTGCCCTCCCAAGCAGTCTGTACTTTGTTGTTGTTGTTCAGTCGTACAGTCGAGTCCAACCCTTCATGACCCCATGGACCACATCATGCCAGGCCCTCCTGTCTTCCGTCATGCTCCGGAGTTTGCTTAATTTGATGTTCATTACCTCGATAACACTGTCTAACCATCTCATCTTTTGCCGTCCCCTTCTTCTTTGACCTTCAATCTTTCCCAGCATCAGGGTCTTCTCCAGTAAGTGCTCCCTTCTCATTTGGTGGCCAAAGTATTTGAGCTTCAGCTTCAGTATCTGGCCTTCCAGGGAACAGTCAGGGTTGATTTCTTTTAGGATTGACTGATTTGATCTCCTTGCAGTCCAGGGGACTCTCAAGAGTCTTCTCCAGCACCATAATTCAAAAGCATCTATTCTTTGGCGATCGGCCTTTCTTATAGTCCAACTCTCGCAGCCATACAGTACTACTGGGAATACCATTGCTTTGACCATACGGACTTCTGTTGGCAGGGTGATGTCTCTACTTTTTATTTTGCTGTTTAGGTTCGCCATCGCTTTCCTCCCAAGGAGCAGGCGTCTTTTAATTTCATGGCTGCAGTCACCATCTGCAGTGATCTTGGATCCCAGGAACGTGAAGTCTGTCACTGTTTCCATGACTTCGCCTTCTATTTGCCAAGGAGTGATGGGGCTGGATTCCATGATCTTAGTTTTTTTGATGCTGAGTTTCAAGCCAACCTATGCGCTCTCCTCTTTTACCGTTAGCAAGAGGCTCTTTAGGTCCCCTTCACTTTCTTCCATTAGAGTGGTATCGTTTGCATATCTGAGGTTGTTGATGTTTTCCCCAGCAATCTTAATTAGTAGTTTGTACTACTACAGTTCTTGTTTTGCCCATTCTGTGGAATGATATAAGTGTAGGAGTTTTCCTGATCTTCTCCAGCAGGCTATTACACATCCACTGAGAATGGGCATGAATAGGCATTTGCTGACCTTACCCATGTGCAGGGTGGCACCTTTAGAAGACTTTGCTCAGATGAAGCATAGCAGCTGAGGTGGTCCTGCAGCTACTGGGTGTAAGGCCATTAAGAACTTGGTAGGTGATTATAAACTTGAACTGTACTCAGTAACTGGTTGGAAATGAAAGAAGTGTCTGCAGAATGGCTGTGACATGCATGTTCTTCTTGGTGCCCAACAGTAACCTGGCTGCAGCATTCTGCACCAACTGGAGTTTCTGAATAGTCTTTAAGGTCACACCTGTGTAGAGTGCATTGCAACGTAACCATAGCATGGATCTCAAATCAGACAAGTCAAGGCAGGGGTCCATCTTCAAAGTGAAATAAAGCTGATAAAATGACTTTTTTCTGCAGCTGCATTAAATTGTTTCTCCAGTTATAGTGCTGGATTTGGTGTACCCTATAAATCCCACAAGACCTCAGCCTTCCAAGGCAGCATTATTTCTTAACCATTAGCCACAGCAATAAGGCACTGCTTCATGGTCTCTACAGAATCATCAGGCAATTTGGATTAAGAAATATCGAGTTTAGTGTCATCAGTGTATTGATGATAGCCTACATAAATAAATAAATACTCCAAACCCATGAATGGTTTATCCTAAGGGCTTTACATAGAGATTGAACAGCATGGACCAGGAGTCTCCAGTGTGGTGCCCATGGTGCCATGGCACCATCCAATATCTTTCTTGGTGCCTTCCAAGTGTTTCAGAAGTTAAATAGGGCCAGGTGCAGCTCTTGCCCATCAGAGCTTCCAGTTGGCCACTGAAAATCTGATTGGCTATGCAGATTAAAATAATGTTTTAGCAGCTGCTGCCGCCATAGTATTTGATTTATTCTCTCCTCTTACCCAATGTTTTTTTAAAGAAATAGTTTTTATTTGGTTACACACAGAGAGACACTGAGTTTAAGACAGATATAACACAGTAACAAATTCTGGTAAGTCATTATACAAGTTTTTTTTTTCCCCTCTCCCTTCCCCCCCTTCCCCCTCCCTTCCCTCAGTCCTCCCTCCCCTGTTCTTCTTCCATCATTGCTTCAGCCACGGGCACAAAGTCCAAAGTTTCCAATGAATGTCCTTCTTGGCTCCATCCTCCTTGATCCAATCGAAATAGGGCAACCATTTTTCCCTTATCTGTCTCTTCTTTTCCTCCCAGGTTTTCTCCTCCATCATCAAGGCTATGGTATCTGATTGGATATATTCAAAAGGGTAGTTATTCCAGTTCTCCATGGTCCACTGGTTCTTGTCTTTCCATCCTAATACTATAACGGCTTTCCCAGCTAATATCATCGCCTTAAGTACCTCTGGTTATTTACTTTCTATTATCTCTCTTCAAGGTACCTCGTGTCATTAAATTAATGTCTATTGGTATTAGTACACCTATCTTGTCTTTTATCCTATTCAATATTTTCTTCCAGAGGTCCTGAACTTTGGCACATTCCCACCACATATGCGAGTACCAACCTTTTGCCTGATTGCAGTGCCAACAGTTCGAACTCATCCCAGATATCATATTGGCTAGTTGGGCTGGCGTCCGATACCATTTAGGAAAACACTTCAGCTCCATTTCTCTAAATTTATCAAATTTAAACTCTTTGGCCCCCGTCATTAATTTTTAAAAAGTTATTTCTGAGGTCAGTCCTTCTCTATGCCATTTCTCCTGAATACTTTCGATTATTGACTCCTCATTGGTAGTCATTTTTTATATATATCTTGTCCGCTAGGCCTCTACTTATCATTCTCTTCTCCTTGTACAGTACTTCTGCAATTTCTTCTGAATCTCCCACCCTCTTTTGCTGTTTCTTTTGTATTGCATTATATAATCCCGTCAATTTCAACCAATTTCTTACCCAATGTATTTATTAAATTACACCTCTTCTCCCCTGCACTTGGGCTTTCTCTGTGGTTGGTTCTGTTTCCTGTGGCAGCCATTTTGAAGTTGTACCCACCATCTCGTGTCAACATTCTAAAGGTGCCTACAGGTTCAAAAAGGTTGGGGGCCATGGTCATGGATGATAAGTCTGAGCCCTGAGGAACCCCTCAAAATAATCCCACAGTTGGTCTCCAGCAGCAAATCATCAACTCAAGCAACCAGTGCCGACTCCATCCCATAGTCCAACCTGAAGCCAGACAGAAAGGGGTCTGGAGCAGACCTAGAATTGTTCTGCTACTGCTCTTTCTATCATTGTGACAAGGAAGGGAGAGTTAGAGTCAGGATGATAATTGGCCACATTATTTTTCTTTAGTGAAGGTTTTAAGTAACAGATGGTGACAGGGGAAAGGTGCTCTGAGTCAATGACTGATTTATGATAGACATCAAGTTCTGAATGATGTGATCTATGCATGGTTTCTGTAATTGGACAGGGATGCAGGGAACAAATGGTGGCTTTCATTGATCCCAATCAGGGGTCATTTCCTGCAGGAACACACAGGAGCGGAGCTCCGGCAGTAAAGAGCCCAGGGGGCGGGCACATGCAACAAGCCCCGCCCCCTGCTCCCAGCAGCTCTCAGTCAGAGCAAGAAGCAGCCAGGTAAGTTGCAGAGACCCCCCCCCCCCGGTCCAAAACAGTCCAGTGGCACCTTTAAGACCAAGTTTTATTCAGGCACAAGCTCTCCCTCCTCTGCGAGGACAGATCTGCACGTTTCCCCTCCCCAAATAGCTAGCAATCCAAAACAGTCCAGTGGAGCCTGAGCGGTGGGTGTTGCCTTCTGACACACTTCCGGTGATGTCAGGGGGTGTGGCATATGCAAATGTTATGCTAATGAGCTCCTGCACCTCTTTTTCTACGAAATGACCCCTGATCCCAATATCTTGTTGACATCCACCAACGATACTCATGTAACATGGACGCCTGCTGATAATAAAATTATTTGCTCATGTAGCATACCCTGTCCTGACCTGATCCAGGCTTGTCCAATCTCATCAGATCTCAGAACCTAAGCAGCGTTGGCCTCGGTTATTACTTGGATGGGAGACCACCAAGGAAGGCCAGGGTTGCTGCATAGAGGCAGGCAATGGCAAACCACCTCTGAACATCTCTTGCCTCGAAAACCCTTTGGGGTCGCAGTAAGTCAACTGCAACTTGATGGCACTTCCCAGCATCACCACATTATTCCATATTGCGTTGATCAGGAGAGGCTTTAAGACATAACAGGAACATCCTACCATCTCAGGAGCCAGCTGCACCTTCGTAAAGGCCTATATTCAGTGAAGCACAGGTGTACAGAAGGTTCCAAGTTCAGTCGCCAGTGTACCCATTTAAAAGGTCTATAGGTAGTGGGAATGCAAAGAACTGTGCCTGAGGTCTTGGAGAGATGCAGCAAGTTAAGGTGATCCACATGTACTTAATTGTTGAAAGTATACTTGCCACTAATGTTGTTGCTGAAATTTGGTGGTGGGTGGGTTCCTGTTTTTTAGAATACACATTTGCCCAGCTTGTAATGCTTGGCTACAAATGCTTGGTTGAGCACCATGTCCTCAAGAATACTTCTCTGGCATGGGTAAATCATATGAATATTATCAGGAGCACAATGGGGTTCTGAATTTTGGAGTGGGATTCTGGAGGGAAAGATCAAGCCAAAAGATTTTTTTTCTTTCCTTCTATGAAAAATAGCTCAGTTTGCTACCTTCCGTTCCAGACCAAACACTCACCCCTCACTACATGCCACCTTGTTTTCTGCTATAGTTTCAACAGATCTATAAAAGCAGGTGATGCTTTTGCAGTCTTGCAAATGCAGGGATTACTGATTTATGCCTATTGTGTAGGAAGTACATACTGTGGGTTACAGGCTA
>NW_015162007.1:207837-211820 GCF_001447785.1 Gekko japonicus | reverse complement strand
ACCTGCAAGCGGGTTCTGTAGGTTCTGTAGGTTGAGTGCCTCTTGGGCATAGGAAGTAAGGGAGAAGTGGGGAGGGGTGATGATAGCAGTCCCAATGGGTAATTTACAGAAATAATCTCTTCTTGGGCAACCTCTTATTCTGATCACTAAGCAATACACACAAAAGAAAGGGAGGTGATTTCTTGTGATTTCCCCTGTGCTGCATCCCACTCTGCTCCCAAGGTTTCACTACTGGGGGAAGTGATAACTGGGAGAAATCCAGTGTAAGAACTCATTTCTACTCACAGCTCCAAGGACTCAGCCCACAGGTACTCTGCTAGGAAAAAAACGGCAACCTTAACTGTATGGGACTAGAGTGAGGACTGCAAGCCACCCCACCCTAAAGCCTCAGTAATATCTGTACCTTCAGACATCATGTCTCTTTGGAAATCCCACTGAGTTTAATGAGATATGCTGCCAGAAAGTGTCTGTACTATCACAGCCAATCATTCCTGTAAACAATCAATTTGTTGTAGGCTTAATACAATTTAGGATTCCCCACCCTTGTTTGATAGATATGAATGATTTATAGATAGATATGAATGATATCCATAACATCATTTCTTTATGTTTCTACTCTCTGTTTCTCCCAGTCTTCTTCCTGGCTTGTAAGGGTGGCCTCATCCATCTTGCAAGACAAAGTTGGCTGCTCTACCCTTTCTGCTGGCTGTTCTACATCCTCTATTGCTCTCAGGGACGGTGTAAAAATGTACTCTGACGCATTAGGATAATTAGCATTAGGATTCTACTAAATTATTCAGGAGATTTGCATGGCAACATGGCTTGTATTTATATCCTTTTGGATATCGCAGATTAACTCATATTGAAGATGTTAGGGGTATTTGTTGCGGTTGTTGTTCCAGAGGAGATCCAGGAAATTACAGGCCAGTCAGTCTGACGTCGATACCGGGTAAATTGGTGGAAACCATTATTAAGGAAAGAATTAGTAGGCACATAGATGAACAAAACCTATTGAGGCAGACTCAACATGGGTTCTGTAAGGGAAGATCTTGTCTCACTAACCTGTTAATGTTCTTTGAGGGGGTGAACAAACATGTGGACAAGGGGGATCCAATAGATATTGTTTACCTTGACTTCCAGAAAGCTTTTGATAAAGTTCCTCATCAAAGGCTCCTAAGCAAGCTCAAAAATCATGGGATAAAAGGACAAGTCCTTTTATGGATCAAAAACTGGCTAATTAATAGAAAACAGAGAGTGAGTATAAATGGGCAGTTCTCCCAGTGGAGGGGTGTAAGCAGTGGGGTACCACAGGGATCAGTACTTGGTCCACTGCTTTTTAACTTGTTCATTAATGATTTGGAGTTGGGAGTAAGCAGTGAAGTGGCTAAATTTGCGGATGATACAAAGTTGTTCAGGGTGGTGAAAACCAGTGAGGATTGTGAGGCACTCCAAAGGGATCTGTCAAAGATGGGCAAGTGGGCGTCAACATGGCAAATGGGGTTCAATGTGGCCAAGTGCAAGGTGATGCACATTGGAGCCAAAAATCCTAAATATAAATACACATTGATGGGGTCTGAACTGGCAGAGACAGATCAAGAGAGAGATCTTGGAGTTGTAGTAGATAACTCACTGAAAATGTCGAGACAGTGTGTGACTGCAATAAAGAAGGCCAATGCTATGCTGGGGATTATTAGGAAGGGTATTGAAAACAGATCAGCCAATATAATAATGCCCCTATATAAATCAATGGTGAGACCTCATTTGGAATACTGTGTGCAGTTCTGGGCACCACACCTTAAAAAGGATATTATAGCTTTGGAAAAAGTGCAGAAAAGGGCAACTCGAATGATAAAAGGGTTGGAACACTTTCCCTATGAGGAAAGGTTAAAGCGCTTAGGGCTCTTTAGCTTGGAGAAAAGACGACTGAGGGGTGACATGATCGAGGTTTATAAGATTATGCATGGGAAAGAGCAGGTAGAGAAAGAGGTACTTTTCTCCCTTTCTCACAATACAAGAACCCGTGGGCACTCCATGAAATTGCTGAGCGGTCGGGTTAGAACGGATAAAAGGAAGTACTTCTTCACCCAAAGAGTGATTAACACATGGAATTCACTGCCACAGGAAGTGGTGGGTGCTACAAGCATGGACCTGGCCCCACTGGTGGACCTCCTGATGGCACTGGTATTTCTGGCCACTGTGGGATACAGAGTGTTGGACTGGATGGGCCTTTGGCCTGATCCAACATTGGCATCTCTTATGTTCTTATGTTGTTAGTACTCTACATGAAGGGATATTCTGAATTAATTGACATTAATCTACTGCCAGCCATTATTATAGTGACCCCCTTCCCAGCATCTCTCTCAAACTCTTGATCTTTCCAATAAACCCTGAAGGATACCAACTCTACAATCAGGGGCACAATTCATTTGGCCTAGTCAGTTTCAGCGTAATTGAAATCCTATATGATCAATATTACAGTCACCTTTAAAGCTTTCTTATCTGCATTAATACAGGCAGATTTGCTTTCTTCCTCTTCATACTCTGGAGGTGTAGAACCATATCCTATCCCCCCCCCAACCTGTAACTTTAATTCAGTGCTAAATTTACATGTATCTTTAAGGTGATGGCCTTTCTTACCAAATGTTGCTATTTTATCATCCTCCTACTCCTCTCATTCAAAAATCTGTACTTAGATGACAGACGTTTGGTGGATGTTTAAATCACAATATCTGACAGTTAGTAATAAATAATCTGGTCAGGAAGGCAATTGTTTTCCTTCCTATATGTATTAGAGATATGGGCATCAAGTCTACAAAAAAGCTGTACCAATGCATTATGTGAATGTGTACTTGCATGTTGCCTGAGTCCTCCATAACGTGCTAAAACAGTACCCACTATCTCACATAAAACATTCATGCAAATCCAAACTCCTGTCCTTATAACAGTATATATTTTGTAAACTACATCCTATGGTCAAGAGTTTGGGGAAATGGCTTGCAGGATCAAACCAAAGGTCCACCTCGTCTAGTGTTTCGTTTCCAGTACCTGCCACCAGCATGAGTGCATCATTCACCCATGTGCTCCTTAACTGACCCTCTCAACTCAAAGCTCCAAGAAGATGGATTAATGCTAGAGGACAAAACAAAAGTACAGAATGGTGTCACATATAAATAGAAATAAATGTCCCCACCTTGAGCCCAGCAATTGAAAATATAAATATTTTCAAATAGTATATACAACAGAAGATAATAATGTTACTTTTCATTACTTTCTCAGTATGCAAATAATATACGCTGCATAAAAGAGACATACAGAAATGAAATAACAGCAACTGAAAGGTGTTTCAAACACAATTCACCCAAAAGATGGCATAATTCCATGACTTCATGCTAGCAATTTCATTGGAATATTTTTCTTCAGATACACATACTGACTCCTTTTAAAACACCATCTGAAATAAATCAAGTGCTCTAAAGAGAACACAAATTGATATCAGTAGACTGCATCTTAAAAACCTCATAAATACCCTGAAAATCTGAAAAAAATGAATACAAATAAAATATTAACAATTAACAAGCGAAATGGTATTAAAAAGTCACATTTAAACTACACAACAGTGAATATTATCATCATCTATATATCTAATAGCCAACTTGCCCCCTCCGTGCGGATTGCTAAATCAGCACGGAGGGGGCAGCTGGGGGGCTGGGGGAGGTTTGTGCACACGTGGGCCAGTCCCCACGTGTGCACAAAAATACAAAAAGTTTTAAAAAATTTCGGGGGGATGTTTAAATCCCCCCGAAAGTGCAAGAGCGTCTCCTGCGCATGCGCAGGAGACGCTCTGCAACGCCGCCGCCACGGCCGCCTCCTCGGACCAGCTGGCGGGCTGGCGGGCGACGGGGGGGAGGAAGCCGGGCCTCGCCGCCGCCGCTGCCTCCCCGGAGCCGGCTGGCCAGCCAGCCAGCCAGCCGGCCGGCCCCACA
>NW_015162007.1:202816-207138 GCF_001447785.1 Gekko japonicus | reverse complement strand
GGTAGACCTGGCCTCCGGAGGCCAGGTCTACCAATGTAGTGGGAACACCTGGGTAGAGGTCTACCAATGCAGTGGGAACGCCTGGGTAGACCTGGCCTCCGGAGGCCAGGTCTACCAATGCAGTGGGAACGCCTGGGTAGACCTGGCCTCTGGAGGGGGGGGCGCGCTCTGGGGCGGGGGGGGAGATTGAGCCAGCTGGTGGAGGGGGGGTGGAGGAGACGGGGAACCGGCAGGATGGGTGGGAACTTACCTCCTCCTGCTGCTTCCTCCTCTTCCTCCCCCTCTCCCGCGAGTATCGCGGGTCCCCCACTTGTATATTCTAATAGTCCATTGAGTTTCCATCTGCAGATACTTAAATCCATGGATTGGGGCCATGTTGAGGGAGCGGAGACTTTTTTTTCTGAACATGGGAGACCTTCCAAGTTTGCAGAAAAATCTGAAAACCTGAACAAAATTGAGGAGGCATTAAACACAGTAGCACCGTTTGTAGATGTGCTGACAACACATCTCTGTTGAGCCAGGTGGGCAAGGAGCTGCTGTTGTCCCACACCCCACTTGCCTGAGGTAGGAAGGGGAGTGGCTGTAGCAGGCAGGGGGCAGCAGCACTTCAACTGGGCAGGATGGATAGTGAGTGGGCAGCTTGTAGAGTAAGACAGGGAGGATAGGTGAGTGGATACAGTAGTGGGCAGGCAGAGGAAGAAGCCCCACCACCACCACTGGGGACCCACACCCCTTCCTTCCCCCAATGCGTGAGCAGGGTGAGAGAAAGCAGCCAGTTGAGCAAGTGGGGGAGGAGGAGGAAAGCAAGCAGAGATGACTGTAGCCAGCCTGCTTAGCTAAATAAGAGAGGAGCTGCTGCTGGAGACAGAAGGTGGGCAGGGGAGCTTTAACAGGGAGAAGAAGAGAGACAGAAAGCGAGATGAAATGAGCGACAGGGAAGAAAGGGTGGGGAAAGACAAGAAAGGAAAGGCAGAGCAATGGGACGATACCTCCCTACAAGTTCCTTGTAGGCTCCATATTTTATATTCTAATAACAAAGTGTGGCCCCCTGAGGATTGGGGCCACATTGACAGAAAACAGGTAGTTTTGCAAAATTGGGGGACCCCCTGCCCAGTTTGCAGGAAAATCTGAAAACATTAAAAACATTGGGAAGGTTTAAATACCACGCCCAGTACGAGCATTGTCTCCACTTAACATAAGAGAAGCCAATGTTGGATCAGGCCAATGGCCCATCCAGTCCAACACTCTGTCACACAGTGGCCAAAAATACCAGGTGCCATCAGGAGGTCCACCAGTGGGGCCAGGACATTAGAAGCCCTCCCACTGTTGACCCCCCCCCAAGCACCAAGAAGACAGAGCATCACTTGTCCCAGAGCCCCTATCTATACCTTGTGGCTAATAGCCACTGATGGACCTCTGCTCCATATGCTTATTTAATTCCCTCTTGAAGCCATCCATGCTTGTAGCCACCACCACCTCCTGTGGCAGTGAATTCCATGTGTTAGTCACTCTTTGGGTGAAGAAGTACTTCCTTTTATTTGTTCTAACCCAACCGCTCTGCAATTTCATGGAGTGCCCACTTGTATAGACAACACACCTACTTCCTCCTTCTCGGTCAGCAGTGGAGTGCAGGAGCCACAGGGCAGATGGAGGGATTCAGGAAGCTGTGCAGGGCCCAGTGATGGAGGTGGAGGCTAGGAGCCAAAGCAGTGTGCGGGGGGGGGGGAACCAGGAGCCACTCTTGGCCTGGGGACAGTAATGGGGGGAGGCAGGAAGCTAAGAGGTTAGTGAGTCTCATGGGTCCCCAGCTGTTTGATTTTTTTAATCATTTTCAATTAGTGGGCTCAAAGTTGTTTATTGCACATTTCTTTCCACCTAAATGTTACTTTTGTTTTCTCTCTTTATTTGAAGAGTTTCTGACCTCTTTTTACTTTTGGATTAACACTAGTTTGTGGTTTGGAGTTTGGCTACTTTGAATATCCTTGAGTTCAACATTGTTCGCATGCTGATGCTCTCTCGGAGTTCAACAAGGCATCAACCTCACATCCCGATGGGTCTTCCCTACCAGCAACATTTTATCATGAATACACTTCATTAGATATCTTATTTCTAAATAATATGCCTGGATTATAAAGGGTGGAAACAGCCAAAACAAATAGGAGTTTTCATAATCTTTTACTTGTTCTAAACTCATAGGTCCCAGTCACACGTGCGAGAGAATGCGTGGGGAAAGCGATGCTATTTAACCCGGAGGAAATGGACCCGCAGTTGTGCAATCACAGTTCTTTGAACCTGCGGGCATAGCCCGCCACTGCGTGATCAGACGCAATCGCAGGTGAGTTGGGTTGGGGTTTTTTGCTGTTTTCAATTCAGTTAAATGGAGGATCAGTGAATCACATCTCCACACTGAGGGCTTCCTACGGTAGTATACGATGATGCGCATACTGAAAAGGGGAAAAAAAACAACGGCATGGAGTCAAGATGGCCTGATCAGACCATCCCGACACCATGAGAGCACGCTGGAACGATCACACAGGGGAAAGTCCGTTTGTGGCCTGTAGCAACCCATTTGATACTGGACTTGCCCCAGTATTTTTTAACTCCACTTCTTCGGCGGAGTGAGATGGGTTGCCGATGGGTGTGGGACGCTTGCCAGATGTTCCCACGTGATCGCGCCCTTAAAATCCGCCTGGCATTTGTGCCTATTGCGCGGCTAATTCTGCATGTGATCGGGACCACAGTTTCACTTCTATCTGTACAGGCTCGGGTTTTGAATGGACTGTGGCAGAACCTGATATGTGTGCAGAACTGTGAAGACAGTCACTTAAAAACCTACCCAATCAGCCACTAAATGTTATCCTAGCCTCCTTTTTCATATTTTGCTATGACAATTACCCATAATTTCCTTTTCTTTTGATGCTGTCACTTCAATAGGCCCTTTCCCTTGTAAACAATCACAGTGGTATCCAAGAGCAGTCGTAATTCTCTGTCATAAAGTTGGAGGAAGTATGGCAGCTTCATTTACCATTGTATGTGGGTACAACCCTTCCTGACAAGATCATGCCCTATTCATTTAGCTCCCTTCAGTACTTTTGACATCCAGCCCGCATGATGTGTCCAGCAACATTTTTCACCCCAGCAGTAGCATATCTGTCAACTATTGCCTCCTTTCCCATGTTTTACAATTTAAGTTATAGACTTAAAATCTATAACTAGCAGCCTCCAGCTGTAAAATTCTGCGTTCCTAAAAATGGTCATTTTGCTTCCTAAATTTTTTAATCTTTTTGACACATTCCCTCAAGAGCCATTTATACTCACAAGGGCTACATACATCTGATGTGTCAGGAATGTTCACTCTACACAAAGCCAATTAAAAGCTATTTTGAGAAAGATGGAGGACATTGGACACAGGATCACAAACAGAGCTAAATCTTTCATGAGGCTTTTCATCTTATACTCTGTAGAGATGGGGCTTCCACCAAAGGAATACCAAGCAAAATGTATGATGTTACACTGGATTTTTAGAGTTATATTTCTGGAGGGCAAAATGTTCTTGTGTTTTTTGGGGGAAACTTCACAAAACATTTCACTAGATACAATGATCAATATCAAAACACCAGAAACAACTCAAGGGGCCAAGATCTAACCTAAATCATAAGTCAGAAAAAAATGGTTTGCTAGGTTTTCCCCTGAATGAATATCTCTTGTGTGAAAACAGATTTAAAGTTTAAAACTTAGGAAACTCTGACATTATCAACTACAAAATTCCTCTGTTGGAATAGGATTCCCATTTGCAGAAAAGGGAGCAGCGATTTCTGCTGATTTCTCCCTCCCTGTGCAGACTGCTACTTTAACCCCTGTGCTGTTCTTGAGGATCCATTGAACTCCAGAAAGGAAAATGGGGGTGGGGGGTGGGGTGCTCAGTGGGCTGGAGGAGGAATTGGGAAAGTCCTACATCACAAAAGTCTGCAGATTGTTGGATACATCGCCATCACTTTCAAGAATGTATCTTCAACAATGACCCTAAATTCACTCACTTGGAAATCAGAGCTGGACCACACATTACTTTCACCATTCTAAAAGTGCCTCAATGATGACTCCTCTGCTTTCCACACTGTTAACATAATTCAGTTCCATTATGTACTATGTCCTCATTCCCATTGGCAGACATGGAGTATGGAACGCAAGCACTAAAAGAAAGGTAGCTTTCCAAACCCCCTTATGGTGTTCCCCCCCAACCCCCCTTATGGTGTTCTTCTTAATAATCTATTTATTGATTTTAAGACAAACACACACATAAGAAGACTATATATATATATATA
>NW_015162007.1:173328-202599 GCF_001447785.1 Gekko japonicus | reverse complement strand
CAGAACACCAAAAATTCATATCTATCTTTTCTGTATACGTAACTACTCTTTTTACAATATAGATATTATTAGTTATTACATTGATGGTAAACATAATCAGCTCCCTTGATGAGTCTATTTAACTATTTTTGTCCTTCTCAAAATGTTAAACACCTATTATATAAATCACATACGTGTACATGCTACAATTCACCTCCAAAAAAGCCTAAATAGTACCTTATGACCTCCTCTCTTTCATTCTAGGGAAAATAAAGTATTTTTAAAAGTAAAATAAGACTACCCTTTTATAAGGCAAAGATTTCTGCATACTTAAAGGGCTGTTCTGTTATGCAGGAAAATATTAATTTGTATGTTAAAAAGCAAACTTTTGATGTTCCTGCATTAACAGCTCATTCTCATTTACAACATCATTCATATCCATGCTGCAGAACTTCCTATACCAAAAAGGACAAAATAAATAACATCACACAAAAATAATAAAATTTCCAAGAAACTACTAATTTACTAACTACCCCTAATTATACCATCAGCAGTTTATAACTTAGCAACTCGCCATTTTCCCCCCAGTTACTGCTAACTCCATTTTTTAACAAAAGCCATTTATAGTCAAACAGAAAAATACAAACATATTAATCTTAAACAATTTTTTTGTCTCTTCCTTCTTTCCCCTCTTTCTGTAGTTTCCTTCTTCCTTTGGATCTCCTCTGTATGTCTCGCATTCTTAAATTCCTGAAATGTCTTTCAATCATCACTTCTTCCATAAATCGAAAGCCTAGTCATCATCCCTTTGTTCTCCTTAGTTTTCTTCGTACAGACTTTTCCTCCTCTTTTCCTTTTCCCCCTTTTATTCTTTTTTGCCACCAATACCTCTGATGAAGTTCCTTTTGTTGCTATTTTTTCTGGTGTAGGGCCTGTTATTTCTTTTAAGCAAGGATTTATATCCATAACTATTTCTTGAGTCCCTTCTTCCATGAATGCTGGCTGGTTTTCAAACACCTCACTCTTTCTTTCCCAACAACCATCCCTTTCCTCCACAAGACTCTGCATATTTTGGATTTGGTTTTCATTTTTATTTGTATCTTGCTTTGCTCTTTGATAATTTTCAACCACGTTATTACAAGCATCTTTAACCAGGGCCGTAGCTACCCCCTTCCTTGTGGGGGGGGCTGGGAAAAGTGGGAAAGCCAGGGTGTGTGTGCGCGTGCGCAAAGCACGCACACGCCGCACACACATCACCCGGGCACGCTGGGCACGCCCCCAGCGTGCCCCGCGTTGGCAATAAAGCTAGGAGCCTGCTAAGCACATTTTACTCTCCTTGTAATCACAAAGCAGGATTTTACTCTCCATGTAATTCACAAAGCACAATCTTCTCTTGCACTCACCTAGCACAGCCAAAACCACGTGCGTCTCCGCCCCGTCCCCACCTCAAGGAGGGATCTCCAGCCCACAAAGCCGCCAGTCCCGGGGAAAACAGCATTTACACAAAACCCGTGTCCGGAGGAGTCGAGGCACAGGCTCGCCCAACTTTGCAAATGAGTCCCCTTCCTCAGACTCCCCCCGCCCCTTGACAAAGATCGCAGCGTCGCTGCAGGGGCCCTGAAGGAGCCCCCTCCAGTTTGCCTTCTGGCCCGATTTCCAGGCTGGGGCGAGTGGGGGGCGGCATTTCCTGCCAAGTCTCCCTCCCTCCCTCCCTCCCCTTTGCAACAGAAGAGGCTGGGTCCGCATCCCGTAGGGGCTGGCAAGAGGGATCCTGGGAATTGTAGTTTCTGGGTCCTCGGAACTACAGTTCCTGGGGAGCCTCAGCCTAAGGATCTCAAGATGCTATCTCAGCTCCTCCCCTCTAACCGCGCGCTCCTGAGGCGGCGACGGGCCAGAAGCTGCAGCGGCACTGAAGCAATGGGGAGATCACTGGAAAACACAACCAGTTGGCACCAATCCTCCATAACAACTGAGAGCAAAGGACGTCTGCTCCAACTGAAAGGCAAACCCGGGCAGATGGGCCAAAGGATCGACCGGTCTCTTTAAAAAACTCATCACCTCCAGGCACCTCTTCAGGGACCGGCTGTTATTTTTTGTTCCGCACGGCTCGCACCCCAGAAGACTGGAGGGCGGTCCTCCTCCATGACGCACTGGCGGCCTCCCTCCCGAGTCAGCCACACCACGGACGGCCCCGACCGTGGCCCAGGGACTCGCTCGCTCCTGTCCTCGAGGCAGGCCGTGGGGGGGGGGCGTGCGAGGCGGCGATCGAAGTGCTGCCGCGCCGGTCTTTCTAGCTGGGCGCGGGACGGGCGAGGTCACTGGAGGAAAAGTCGCCGTTGGAACACTCCCGCCCTCCGCCTTGCTTCTCAACATTGCAGCAGCGCTCAGCGGCCCCCTGAAGTCCCACACAGCGCTGCCGGCTCCCGCGTGGATGGAGAGTCGCGGTGAGCCGTGCTGCTATGTTGAGAAGCAAGGCGGGGGTTTTAGGAAGCGCCAGCCAGCCACCCTCAGACTAGAAGCACCGCCGCTCTTGGGGAGAGAGGCTCGGAGGGGGACTGCGCCGTCCGGACTTGCTGGCTGCCAGCGCGGAGTCCCGACTCCTGCCCCATCTTCCCTCCGACGGGCCGGCACCTCCCCTCCCTCCTGCGAGGCCATGGGGGGAGCAGAGGATCAGGGGAGGGGGCCCACAAACCGCGCAAGGGGGCCGGGCCCCCAGGGTCCCACACAGCCTACGGGCCTGTCTTTAACAGCTTGAGTAATTTCTTTTATCAGGAAATTTCTAAATTGTTCCGTAGTAAGTGTTTCGATTTTTGTTTCTGGATCTAACTCTTCATCACCTTCAGTCAGCTCCATTTTGCCACTCCCGTTTTTCACCATTTTTTGCCTTGTTTATAATTCAGCGGTTCACCAATTATTATTTCCAACATGCAATAGCAGTTCAAACATGACAAAAAAACTTTTTTTCTCTTACCCCCATCATTCCACTTCAGATCTCATTTCCAGTTGCTTCCTGGCCACTTTCTTATACTTGAGAATATTTGCTGAGGGTATTAAAATACAAATTTGCCTATTTTTCCTTGTTCATACGTGGATAAGTAGCCTCCTTGCATTGTGCTGACTACATAAGCTGTAGGTCCAAAAAATCTTTAAAAACAAGCCGGATGGTCGCTGCTAGTAGATCATGGCATCCATGATCTCCCACAAGATGCTCCCACGTTGGGGCGGTAATGAACACCCCACTGCATTTGCCAAGTGCAGGAGGGGCTGGAACAAAGCCCCCTGCTATCGGACCTCTCTACGGGAAGTCCGACAGAGCTCCCCCCGTCCGGGGGGCTCCCAAAAAAGCAAAAAGAGGTCAGGGGTCTCGGAGCAGCCCGAGGATCCACCCGTCGCGCGCCGTACTGGAACCTCCCCCTTATGGTGTTAACTGAGGTTAAGAGTCTGAAGAAAATCTGAAAGCTGCTTATGAGTTAACCTGACTTTCATTAACTATGGTTTGCATATTTAAAGTTGGGAAAGGGAAGGGTAAAGGAGATTACTCCAAGGAAGGAGGAGTGGGAGAGACAGCATACATTCATGAGGCTGATTTATGGTTCACCAGCTACCAGGCATACATTAGCACCAGACCTTTGTTGGCAGTCCTGCTTTGTAATACTGTAAACCAGAAGAATAATTCTTATTTACTTATTTCATGTTACTGGCTGGAGAGGGCCTGGCAGTGCTGGACTGTTTGTCAAAAGATTGTTCTGCAGATTAGGTTATAATGGTGGGAAATATATTAGGCTGCTTCCTTCTGTTCAGTAATAGTTCTTGTAATTTATTGAAAAGCAGGCACATCTGCTCCTCAAAGTTATCCTTGAATTTAGATCACAACATAATAGACATTAGCGGGAAGGAGGGGTATCCTTTTTGCTGCTTTGGGAAAACATGGCCATTGTCAGCATTAATTTATACACCCTTACTTTTCACAATTTGCCCCTGCAATGAAAACTGTTTCAAACACTTACAAGGTAGGAATTAACTTCTCAAAATGTTTCACTGCAATTGGGTAAGTACTTTTATAGGTATTAAGTGTTTTATCTACCTCTGATGCAGTTTTACTGTTCAGGTACTTAATAACTCCTGAATAATACAGAAAACCAACTATGACACACATATCTATGCCTTTGCTAACCTTTCCTATATAGTCTTCAAAGCAAGTGTCCTCTTACCAGCTACATTACTGCTGGGGGGGAAAAGGCAATGGCTCATTGCAATTGGCAATATATTCCAGCACTCTAGGTTATTACCACATTTATCTCTACACACAAGAAACTGAAGAAATTTAATAAAATGAATAGTGATTTCATTTCCAGTGCTTGCAAAATGCCAAAAAGAACTCCAAAGGGGGTCATGGAGCTTGGCAGTTAATGATGCTTCCCTTGCATCTTCTGTTTCAAATTCCCACAGGGTGGTGGTGGGGGGAACGTCACAGTTCTTTCTAACATAAGAGCTGCTTTACCAGAGTAATCTTTTGAGTACAGGAGGTACCTTTATGGCACATGAGGTTATCAAAGTTGCCTTCATATTTTTCACCGGACCAAGAGGGAAACAAAATGAATAGATTGATTCTCCAAAGCATGTACAATGAGGGCCAAACTAGATGTTCCTTTTTCCCATGAGATCCCCATGGGGACGTGTAGCCACACTACAGCTGCGTACGAAGTGCAGACAGGCCATGTTCTGATGGAGACGATGGCGCGTGGGAAAGGAGGAGCTCCTGCCTTTCCTTCTGTGTTGTTTATGGCAACTCTTAGGTCATTTGGGCGGCAAAAACGCTGCTGGTGGGGAAGGCAAAAGCCCATCCTCCTCCCGCACCATGGTCCCAATCAGAATTGGGCACATCAGTGCTTTTTACGCAGGAGTGGTACTTGCAGCTGCAGTACGGCTGCAAGTCTCCGTGGCAAACTTGTGTAAAAAGGAATATCTAGTTTGGCCCTCATCCATAATTATCTTTATACTGATTGGAGAGATGTCTATTCATATGATTGGGAATATAATGAACAATAGAGTCAGTTGTGTACTAAAATAGATATGATCTGTACAGTGACAGATCTGTAGTGCAGATTTAACCAGGGGGATTTACCTGAAAGAAAACTGTACATCCCTTTTTGTGAACAATTATATCAAACTTGTGATGCCATCATATGAGATTTTTGTAGAAATGATGGTTTTGTACATCCTTAGACACAAGTAGCCAAGCTATCGCTTGATAATGAGTGTACACACGCACACACGTATACATACATACATACATACTTTGGCGCATGACAGTGCTGGGGCAGGTAGGCATGGACTAGAAAGGGCAGAGACTCACAACAAGCTGGGCATGGGGCAGGGTTCCAACGTGCTGCCACCAAGGTGCACCTGATCCAGGTTCAAGCATAACAGCAGTGCCTTTATTCCTCAGACTGATAACTGGCTACATCATTGCAAGTCTCCTAACCAGTGTTACTTCACTCCTGCCCTCCTGTACAACAGTCTCGACCCTCGATGTTCCCTCATGCCAAGTCAGCAGTCTTCCAAGCCCCTCAATTCCAGGCCACCACACAACACCTCTGGACCATCAGCTTAGGTTTCCCCCCAATAATTGGCCCCACCCCTCTGCTGCAGGTGCCTGGGCTACTGCCCCGGTTCCTCTTAACCCCAGCAGTATCCCTTCTTCCTTAATGGCCACTGCATGGATCAGCCATTCTCTTCCCACCATAGATGTTCCAGGCCACACCCAGCCAAGAGGGAGGCAACCTACCTCTTCACCAGTGGAACTTCCACTTGCCCACATGCATCCCTCCCCTTGTGCTTGCACCATCTCCCAGCTCTCTGTCCTGCCACACGAACGTGCACCATGGCATGACTGGCAAAGATCACACCAGAGAAATGTCCTTTTCTAAATACTAATATGATCAGAAACAATGCTCCCTCTAAGCTGTGGAGTCCTGTGAGCAAAAATTCTACTTTGTGAGCTACTGGCATTAAAGTTGTGAGCGAGCTATTTGTCTACTGCATAAATCTGGAGCCATCCTTCCTGAGCTAAGAGAAAAATGTGTGAGCTGGAGGCTAAAAAGCTGTGAGCCGGCTCACACTAACTCAGCTTAGAGGGAACATTGATCAGAAAAACCTTTGTCTCACATGGCTGCTATAATTCACTGACCTTTTGATATTTTCTAAAAAAAATTGGCAACAATGACATCGAATGCTTAAGCGCTCAAGCTCAGCTGTTATGAGAAACAATTCCTACACAAAAAGCTTGAATTCCTACTGTAATGGTGATTTCCCCTAGTCCTGGAATATCAGCCAGCAAGATGCTCTGTGTCATTTTTTTTAAAGATTTCATAAACTTTATTGAAGTTCAAACAATACATCGATAAATCATAGCGCACATTCATGTAGTTAACCTCATTCATTAATCACAAGTACATTTACAGCTCCCTATTCAAGATAAGCATCTGCTAACTTTTAAACTCATGTGATTCAATCAGGCATTATGTTTGTTAGGTGCTATGACCCCATTTGAAAGAAGACCATGATTACTATTCCACTATTGTATCCATGTGAGATGTCGATAATGCCAGAGAATTCCACGATCAACCACGAAATAGTAAGAATGAAAGAGAAGAAGAGATACAGCGTGAAAGACTAACATTAGGAAAAGACTAAAGTGCGATACAAAGGATTATGTGGATGACAATCTTGTGTAAACCATTTGGCATCAAAGTTGGATTGCTTTGGGTATATTTCTGATCCCTGAATCTTGTCTGAGATTTTTCCCAAAAGGAAGTGGTCCCAAACTTTTTAAAACCAGTTGTTTCTCGTCGGGGCCGAGGGAGATTTCCACACAGCCGCTATTGAGGTTTTGGCAGCCACTAGGAGACTCGTTATCAGCTCTTGTCTTATTTTAGGTATGTTTGTTTCAAGCCAGTCATCTAAAAAAATTAGCTCTGGCTTGAATGGTACGGAGTAGCCCGTGATTAGTTCTATTTGCTGTAATATATCCTGCCAGAAGTCAGAAATGGTGTTACATCCCCACCAACAGTGGGCAAAAGAGCCTAACTCCCCACATTGCTTCCAGCACACAGGAGAGTGGTCTGATGTCATCTTAGCTAGCTTTTCTGGTGTCAGATACCATCTAATCATGATCTTATATGCCTGTAGTTTGGCGGATGCGACATTTGAGGTCATTAATCCAGTGTAAATCATCAGGTTGTTTGTTACAGTCTTGTTGCCATTTTAGTTGGAAGTTTAGAGATTTATTCCCATCAAGATTCACCAGTATCTCATAGACCATAGATATTAGGCCTTTGAGTTTTGAGTCTGAGGAAGTCAGAAGTTGGAATGATATAGTGTACATTTATCTGGAAGCACTTACAGAGAACAAAGTGCTCCCCAAAAGCACATATTTTGAGCTGCTCACATTTTTGCACTACGGTGCATAGATTATTTTCATTATCTGTATCTGCTTTCCATGTCTGATACAGACAACACACTTCTGCATCATGCACTGTACACAAACCACAGCGCAACAGCAGCACTGGACACCAGAACCTGCCCCTATGCAGCCTGAGTCAGGTGTTAGCATGAGGAGCAATCGATCATAGATGGAATACAGCCAAGTGAAAAATACCATATGTTAAACTTTAATTTACCATTTTAAAAAAAATCTATGCCATTTAACAGTCAGAATAATGGTCTCTATAAAATGGAGAGATTTAAACATTGGAAGGGTTAAACAGAGGATGCTTCAATGTAGATATGCTCTGATTGGGGGGGGCTGTCAAATTTAGAGTACAGGGTTGGCTGTGATTTGTTAGTCTCTAAAATTAATTTGATTATTCACTTCAGTTGAGTAGCAAATCATTTACACAGAGTAATTTATACATGTCACAGCAAGGACCATTTCGACTACGTTGTGGAAGATGTTAAATGCGGTCATTGTTTCAGAATGGTTAAGGGAAATGGCCATCAACAAAATGGTAAATTGATGGACATTTTCAGAAAGAAGAATGGAATAAATATATCAGATTTCGTAAACATATGGGCTCCTATTAAGTATTGAGATGTACTTTGGTGGAATATTATTGGAACAACATGTAATTTTTAAAGGTCAAATTAACAATTTTCATAATGGCATTCCCTTGCAAAGATATGTTAGTTTTGTATGAACCACTGCACTGATTATTTTGTGGCTTCATGCTCCTTACCTTTCAAAGGAAATTAGGATCTTAAATACTTTTTTTGACCAACGGAACATTTTGTTATTCTTTGTTATTCCGCTTCAAGGAAGGTGGAGAGATTCTGAAGCAAAACCTCTCTTTTTGTGCTGTCCTGTATGAACTCTTCCTTAAAATTAATACTAATTAAATATGCCATTTTGAATATATCCTTAAAAACAGGGAGTATTGGTTTAAAGGTTATTTAGATAATTAAAAACAGGAGACCCAAAAGGACTTGTGGGGGTTATCTTATTTTCCTTTCCCCCACTATTTCTTCTTTCTCTTTCCTGAAATCTCCCATAACCTTTCTCCTTTTCTTGCTTCTCCTTCAGATCCACCAGCCAACCTACCTTTATCTGCACCCCTGTCTTCAGCTGTGCCCCCTTCTCTCCTTCTGGCAGCCTCTCCATGGGAAAAGTCTGACTCAGTAGTGAAGTGCCAGCCCACACTATTTCTCTTCTCCTAGTGGCACTGATATCCTCAACGTTCTCTGTTGTCTTATTTCCTTCCTACCCACCCACCATCCGACATTTTATCTGCCCCCTATATTTTCAGTTATATTAATTATCTATTTACTTCATTTATACTCCACCTTTCTCCTCAGTGAGTACCCAAATTAACTTACACCCTTCTCCTTTCTTCCATTTTATCCTGACAACAACCTCGTGTGGTAGCTTAGGCTGAGAGTGTATGACTAATCCAAGGTCACACAGTGAGCTTCTGTGGCAGAGTGGGGATTTTAACCTAGGTCTTTAAGATCCTAGTCTGAAACTCTAACCACTACACAATGGCTTCCATGTGGTGACTGCTGCTGAATAGCAGCAAGCTGCCAGGCCTGAGTGAGTCATGCAAGTCATATAGTAGCAACTCTGCTGGTGGGCCTGGCCCTGCTGAGTCCTCCTTCAAAGGTCAAAACCCCGGAAAGGGCCTTTCCCCTCCCCTTACTTTTTACTTACAGAAACAAAGGTTTGAAGGCTGGCAATACTATTGTGGTTGTCTAGTAATGACCACTGAGAAGGCATTTGTTTCATAAAGCTACAGGGGCTACTTCTATTGTTTTTTTTGGGGGGGGGTTAATCCCCATTTTTTAAAAAAAGGTTTCACATTTTTCTGCAAACCTTGGGCTTTTCTCAGGTTTAGAGAAAGATAAGTGTTGTGTGTCCATGACTCCAGTCTCCAGATTTACATATCCACAGATAAGGCCATCTTGAGAATTATATAAATATTGATTTAAATTAAATCCATGATAAAATATTAGTTTAAATGATTAATTTGCACCATTTACCATTTTGAAATTCTTATTTTTTACACAAGCATGTATGTGACTACTACAGCAACTAAAATATATTGGTTTGCAACTAAACAAGAGCCTTGACATAGCCCAACCTCCAAAACTTTGGTCATGTAGTCCTCTAGTACAGCAGGTAAAGGTAAAGGTTTCCTTTGCTCGAAAGCCAGTCGAATCCGACTCTAGGATTGCGGTGCTCATCTCCGTTTCAAAGCCAAAGAGCCAGTGCTGCCAGAAGATGTTTCCGTGGTCATGTGGCCGGCATGACTAAACGCCGAGGTGCATGGAACGCTGTTACCTTTCCACCGAAATGGTACCTATTTATCTACTTGCAATTTCTTGCTTTCAAACTGCTAGGTTGGCAGGAGCTGGAACTAGAGATGGGAGCTCACTCCATCATGCGGCACTCGGGTCTCGAACTGCTGAACTACCAACCTTCCAGCCTGCAGTTTAGCGTCTTAGCCACTACAACAGATTTATATCTAATTAGAGATGAGAGACAAATTCCTCTTTTGCTCTTTCTGGTATATCTATTATACTACACAAGAAGAGCCCTGCTGGATCATGCCAGTGGTCCATCTAGCCCAGCATACTGTTTCATATGTTGGTCTATCAGTTGCCTTAGAGGGCCAACAAAGAGGGCATAGAGACCAAGGCCTTCCCCTGATGCTGCCTTCAGCACTAATATTCAGAGGTTTACTCCCTATATATATATATATATATGGAAGTTTACTTTAGTCGCCAGAACATATTCTTATCCTATGTATCCTTCAAGAAGTTTTCCTTCAAGGATGACAGCACTGGTTCTCCCCCTTCTTATTTATGCTCACAGCAACCCTGTGAAATAGGTTATGCTGAGGAAAAGAGTGACTGGCTCATAGTCAAATAATAAAATGCATGGCTGAATGAAGATTTCTGTTTAGGTATCCTTGGTCCTAGTATCACACTGGTTCTGTATACATTAATGGATACTAAACAAGGGCCGCGATCACACGCAGTAGTTACCTCGGGAGTCCAACGATTGACAGGCAGATTTTATGGGCTCGTGGGAGGCAGCCAAAGAAGCAGTTAAAAACCACCAGGTAATCTGCACTATCAAGCGACTGTGCGACGGCCGAGGACGGAGTTCCTGGGGTGATCACCCCAGTGCGCTCCAATGACATCATTGAGCCCTTGAGGAAGCAGGCTGGCATCACTGAGCCCTCGAGGGAGCGGGCTGCAAGGTAAATACTCCACTTCACCTGCCGTTGCACGGGATCACGCAGTGGCGGGTCAAATTACCATGCCACAAATAGCCTCCCTCCCCCTGTGCGTTTTCTGCCACATCTGACCGGGACCAAGATTACTTATTTGAATACTTCTGTACAGACTTATTTGGAAGCAAACCCAACATGCACATGATTGAACTGTAAGTGTTCAAAACATTATGTAAGCAAAGACTGGTAGTTACTGGACAAAATTTTTCAATGAAATAGAAAGTAAATAAAATGGAAACATTTGCCAGTCTCAGGTAACTGAAGGTCATAAAGTAGAAGTATACTTCATGGATGATCTAGGTAATACACAAGGTGGCATCTGTTGGACCTTACCAACTGTTGCAATTTGCTAGACTGTTAGAGTTCTTACAATTATACTGCTTAATGTGGTACTGAATAATCATGATACAAGTGCATCATCATCTGTGGTGCTGTGAGGGCTATTTACTAGTATAATGAATAAAATACCTGTCTTATCAAAATGTCACCAGGATGCCGTACAATAGGGTTCAAGCGCTAACTTCTGCTGCTGCGCCATCATTTATTGCAGAATTGATTCTGCATGTCACTGAAATCTCAATCAGCAGTTTTGATGTTGCATCTAATTGAAGGTACTGTAGGAAAAAGCCTATAGAGGCTGCGGTCACACGGAACATTAGCCACGCTAGTCAGACGGAAGACATGCGGAGTTTCCGGACGCGATCTCACCGGCACATCTGGGAAGCGTAGCACTCCCGTGGCTCAAACGAGGCTTCCCGCCGAAACCGCGCAGCAAAAAACTAGTACCTCGGAGGTACTAGTATCCGGAAACCGCGGGGAAAGGGCGGGCGTCTAATCGTGTTTCCGGTGGCATCCGGCGCCCGCCCATGTTCCCTTCCGTGCGACAAAGTTTCCCCCCCCCCAGGTCTTCGTGGATGCGCAAAAGCACCCTACGGAGCATGCGCAGTCGTGCTGTACAGAAAAAAAACTATCCGGTTTGCCGAACCGCGCGCTTCGTTTTTGCGCGCGGGATTGTCCTGCGATCGGCGCCTCTCCCTTCCCACGGGACCTCCACGGTACCTCCATGGGAGGTCTGGTCAGGTAACTGCGCCTTAGTTTGCCCCGGGGCAATCTGCCACGCTTCCCCCCCCGCGGTTTCCTGCCCGTGTGACCGGGGCCAGAATTTGTTTAAATAAGCCTCTTCTGCATAGATTTCTGTAACCAGCCAGTTTGGTGTAGTTGTTAAGTGCACAGACTCTAATCTGGGAGAACCGGGTTTCATTCCCCACTCCTCCACTTGCACCTGGCTGGATAACCTTGGGCAAGCCGTAGCTCTGATAAGAGCTATTCTTGAAAAAGAGCAGTTTCTGTCAAAAGCTCTCTCAGCCCCAGCTACCTCACAGGGTGTCTGTTGTGGGGAAGGGAAGGGAAAGGAGTTTGTAAGCCGCTCTGAGACACCTTTGGGGAGTGAAGGGTGGGGTATAAATCCAATCTCTTCTTCTTCTCTGTGTGCAAGTCTTTCTTGTAGATCAAAGGAAACTTGCCAGTAGAAGCCAAAGTTAATGTAAAAGTTTGGGGGAGGATATGAATTTATGCATTCTCTCCAGAAAAATGATGAGTATTTAAGTTTGATTCACAAATTTAGAAAGCATGTTTCACTTTGGCACTAAAAATACTTCCCAGTATCTCTGATTTCTCAGTCGTAAGCTTGTTTCCTTTCCTGTCACAAAATTCTCCTGGGGAAAAATGTCTGTATCTACTTAGCCTATAAATAGTGGAGTGCACTGTGTACTGCCTAAATAAATAAGAGTACATTTCCTAGGTTGCTGCAGAAATACGAAGAACAGGCACAACATAGTGCATAAGGCAATATGGCCAAGGAATATTATCTTCATGACAAGGGTGATCCAAATTCGGATATTGCTGTAACACGGAAGGATAGGTTATGACATGGTCAGACTTCTTTTTTACCATTGGCTGCTGAAGGATACTTAAGCTGTTTCATTGTTTTTGTTGTTTTTATCAATAAGCAGAATCATGTAATGGGAACAATGATATTTTGAACGCAATATCATTGCATACAGGCACCTCAACAAGCTCATTTCCTGTATCTGCTGTGGTACAGGTGTGCAATTGGATATTGCTGACCCTGTTCAGCTTACCTGCCATCAGATTCTATCATGTATAACCTCACTCCCTGATACCTTGTAGTTGGCTCTGTTTCCTGTGGCAGCCAATTTGTAGGAGGCTCCACCTCCTGTGGCAGCCATTTTGAGGTTGTGCCTACCTAGTCATTATTTGGTCCAGTTATTAAACATGTGTTGCATGCAGGAAGTCCCAGGTCAAGTCCCTGGCATCTTCAATTAACAGCGTTTGGAAAGACCTTTCTTTGCCTGGGACCCTGGAAAGCTGCTGCTGGTTACAGTAGACAATACTGAGGTAGAGGACCAGTGGCCTAACTCAGTATAAGGCAGTATCATGTGTATCTCTCTCTTTCTCTCTCTGGAAGTATTTTTCTAGACCATATTCTGAATTGGGCTGGTAGAATCAGTCCACCCAGAAACAGGCCCGTAACCAGGATTTTCTGGCTTGTGGGGCAATTTTTTTCTTCTGGTGGGGCTGCCATTATTTGCCATAATGAAGGGGGTGGTACACAGCCCTCTCCCCCTCCTCCTGCAAGGTTTAAAGGGCCCTTCAGCTGATCAGCAGGGAGCATGTGGGCTGCTGATCAACTGGAGAGCCCTTTAAACCTTACAGGAGGGAGGGAGAGGGGCACGCACCACTACCCCGCTTCTTCTCAAAAGCATTTAAAGGATCCCTTTAATACTTTTGGGAATAAGCAGGGGCCCTTTAAGAAAGGGGGTAGAGCCCCCCAATAGCCCCACTGTGGCTATGGGCCAACCCAGAAACCAACCCTAGGCCCATCACCTCTCTGGTCGAATCTGCATTTGCATTTTTAAATCAGTTTCGTGCTGCTGTGACGCCATCTTTCTCTATGCTTGTTTGAACGTTGTTTGAAGAAGATTCTTTTAAAGCAGTGGGGAGGCGCAATGACAGTGGAGCTGCCACGAGAAGGCAATAAACATATGTGGATGTGCAAAAGTATGCTAGTACTGTTGAGGTGTGAAAACGAAACCAAAGGTAGACAGCTTTTTTGAAGACAGAGTCAGAAGGCTGGGACACTGGTGGGAAAGACAAATGCAGATTCGACCTCTGTCTCATGAGTTCCCTCCTTTGCAGCAAGCCAGTAATGCTTCAGCACAGGGCAAAATTACTTCACAGCACAGGAGGAAAAGAGTACCTTTGCACTAATGGTAGGTGTATCAGGCGTTTGCTATGTTCAGCTTTTTATGCACTGTAGATTAGAATAATGATCTAACGATTGCTACATAATGGTCAATAGCCCCATTAAATATAATAAACACATTAAATATAATAAACATAATAAAAATATAGTCCAAAAACTAGGAGACACACAAAGCAAGGATAAAAATGTGTCAGAGACACATCAATAGAGTCCATGACAGTGAATACAGGTCCTGGAAGGTAGCAAGCCCAAGCAGAAGTTTCATATTTGGTGGGCAATCTCATTTCTGTATGCATGCAAATATGTTCTGAGATTGTTTCCAAAAGTCACCCCATCTGCTAAAGTACTTACATTTTTAAATAACTTAAAATGTTCTCAGGAAATGTCTGTGCCTTCTGGTATTAATGGATTGATGATATTTCCAAACTGGAACAGCCACAGTGAACAGATCTAATTTTTTCAGGAGACTTCAGGACCATTCATATACCTTGGTAATGATCCCCATGTGCTGCAATTAGATTTTCAGTGCAGGCACAAATACAGTCTGTTTACAAAACAACCTCATCTATGGACAAATATGATTTGTCTTTTTTGTTTTTTGTTGATATGTTTTTGTCGTTTAATGTGGCAGGTGGTGAATTACAATTATAGCCACTCGCCTGTCTTCTGTTGATCCATAGCCTTTTTTTTCTTTTGGAGTTAATTTAGAAATCATTTTGTATCAGGTTAAGTATGTAATGGAAATTGCATTTATGCAGCAAATAATCCCAGCACATTCCTGCCTCCCTGGTGCAAGTCATGTTTCAGAGAACATCTGCTTGTCTTGCTTTTGTCTTGCTTGTCTTGAGAAGTCTTGCTTGTCAGGGTAGCCTCAGCATGAACACTGAAGTTCCCAAGGACAACAGACCTCAGGGTTCTCAGTGCCAAATCTGAGAATGCCTCACAGTTTAGGATCCTGAGCAGGGCTATTTTGGGGCAGGAACACACAGGAACTGCGTTCAGGCTGGCTCCCAAGTTGGCCACGCCCAGCAGGAACTCATTAGCATAATAGGCCACACACCCAACAGCAGAACTTCATTAGGATTGGCTACATTAGGGGTGTGTGGCGTAACATGCAAAGGAGTTCCTGCTACAAAAAAAGCCCTGGGTTTTGACAACAAACAAGGTAAACAGAATAACAAGCAAAAGGTGGGTGTGGCTGGATAACCACACTTCTGGTAACATGGGGGTGTGTCCTAATGTACTAATGAGCTGTGCTGGCAGGGGCGTGGCCTAATATGCTAATGGGTTTCTGCTGTTGGGTGTGGCCTATTATGCTAATGAGTTCCTGCTGGGCTTTTTCTACAAAAAGAGCCCTGGCAGAGATACACTCAATATTGGGACTCTGGGCAGCTAAACACCTGGTGAGTGCCACAGGCTGTAATCACATGAGCAGTTTGGCCTGACGCAGCCACCCCTCCCCTCCGGATCAAATGGGTGCAGTCACACAGCCACATCTGTCAGGCATTCCCCTGGCATCCTCATCCTGTCACAGGATGACTCGGAGCTGGGTTAAAAAGGCACCACATCACAAGTGGTGTTTTTGATTTGCCGTCCATTCATTGCGCATGGCCAGATGTGTGAACATGGGGGAGCAGGCGCAGAACAGATTTGGCAGTCTAAACCTGCAGATCCATTCCTGCCACTAGGGAGGGTTAAAAAAATTTTTTTGCCTACATGTGGATGTGCATGCATTTTTTAAAATTCTGGGCAGCGCACTCTGTGGCTGATGCACCGCAGTAATGTGAATGCTTGACCACAGGATGTCTGTGTGGGTAACCCACAGCAGGGTGTGCTGTCTGGATGATATGCCCCACAACACTTTAAACTTGTTAAGTCGTGCGCTTAACAAAGAGTCGGAGAGTGATTCAGCAAGAATTGCGGTTTATTCTTCAGCTTAGTTACGATCGCCAGCCAGAATCATCATTTCAAAATTGGACAACAGCTGTGCACAAACCCCAGATCCATTAGGTCCAGCAAATAAAAAATCATCTAAATAATGGGCAGTACTGAACAAGCCCAAGTGTGCACGCAAAGCCCATTCCAGAAAGGAACTGAACCATTCAAATGCAGTGCAGGACACAGAGCATCCCATAGGGAGTGCCCTGTCCATATAGTACTGCCCATCAAAGGAGAAACCCAGAAGGACAAAGTCATCTGGATGTACTGGCAGAAGACGAAAGGCTGATTTGATATCACATTTAGCCAATTCGGCTCCTCGCCCACAACTACGGACCATATGGAACTTTAATTGGACTGGGTCCCTTTGTCAGGTAAGGCCTGACCGCCCCCCCCCCCAACATCTGCCACCTTTGCCATTCCTAACCGCAGGTCTGGCTTTTGCCTTGGGACAGGATGGAAAGGCATGGGGGCTGGCACAGAGGGTGCATTCATGACAAAAGGAACCCCTGTGAGGAAAACTCCCAACACAAAGGGCGTCTTTGGATTGCCTGGCCACCCTGGGAACATGGAGCTCCTGCATTAGCTGCATTAACTCTTTTCACTACATGTCTGCTGTCAGAATGCTCCCCTAACATAGGCCTGGCCAGGGACATCGTCTGCATCCAGATATGTGGATGGATTAGGTCCCAGCGGAGTGCCGGGTACATAGCGGTCTTCATCTGGAAGGCCTTATCATATTCCATCCAAGCGGACCCAGCAAAGTCCGAATAACCTTTGTGGATTATGTCCATATACTGGAGCAGAGATGAAGCCCTTCCAGGCTGCACCCTAATAATCACCCCAGCATAGATTAAAAAGCAGAGGTACCAATTAGCATAGATTCTATCTACGCTGCGGTGCTTCAAATGCTCTTTGTCCCATTCATCCAAATCTTCTCTATCTTTTTTATCCAGCTCCCTGAATAACAAGGAAAATACATCTATGTACTCTCCCCGTAATATCTTTTCCCTGGTGGCCGCTGTGAGGTGGTCACCTAAAGGCATAGCTAGTTCCCCAGATGGCAACTCCTTTGCTGGCACCATCTCATAGGTTCTATTACCTGGATCAGGAGCAACACACCCTGTCCACACCCCACCTTGCTGACACTGTCCAGTACATGATGGAGGTGGCATGCCCACAGAGGCAGGCGAAGATCCCCCAAACGGCGCTGGAACAGACAACAGAACCGACATCTGTAATCCCCTACCGCCCTGATGGTCCTCTAATGTGTTAGCTGGGGGTACCCCACCAGCCGAAGGCGGGGTATGTGCCACCCCAACTGACCCAGATGCAGGAGTCACGCTGGTGGCCCCAGACCAGGATCCCACTACTGGTGTTGGAACAGATGACCCGGCTGAAGCCTGTAGGCCTACTGGACCCCAAGGCCAAGTGATGTCAGGTGTTTGTGTTTGTGCAGAAACCGGCCTACCTGGAGCCTGCGATGGACCCCTGAAAAGCACCACTTGCTGTTCCTTGCCACCCTGTTCTGCTGGGCCATCCTGCAACTCGACTGGTCGTGCTTCCTCGATCTCAGGAACAACAGCCCGGCTCGCAGCACCGAAACAACAATCTTCAATAACAGAAAGGTGATTCAAAACTTGGGTTTGAAAAACCTCAGAAGATAACATAGCCGTTTGTGACATGGGCGAAGGCCCACCTAAACACTGCTCAATGCCAGCCAGCGTATCTAAAATGGCTCTACTAACTGGAGTATCCCAAAAGGCATCCAGGAGAGCCGGTGAAACAATACCAGCAGGAGCCAAGGGAACCGACGCTGAATGCCCAATAGCGCAGAAGGCACCGAGAACACTGGCGGAGGAACCGTGTCTGGTGTAACTCCTGAATGCACTGGGTCACCTGTATTAATGAGTGTGGCCCCCTGATTGTTTCTGCGGAGGCTGTTTCCCTTTAGCAGGATCACCACTGACTGGCTTAGGGCTAGGGTGTTTGCCTTTTGAAACCCCCCTGCCCTTCTTTGAAGCCATGTTAAAGACAACTAAAATGGCCGCCTGATAGAAAGGCCTAAAATGGCTGCCAAAAGAATCTATAAGATGGCCGCAGCTTCAAAACACCTAAAATGGCCACCATTTTACTAACTTCAAAATGGCCACCTCTCGCCAAGCCCCCCCAATTAGAATGAGGTTCTCCGAAGGCTAGCCCTGTGCGGCAAATGGTGAGGGTGGGAGGGGGTTCTATAGGCTGGGGAATCTAAGTGCAAAGCAGCCTTACCATGCTGCCCCCACTAAGCTCCCTACAAGCCGCCCTCTAAAATGGCCGCCACTAACTGCCTAAGCCACTAACCAGCCTTCCAACAAAAAGGGGAGGTGCCCGTCAGAGAAGAAATGGCACCAGGAGCGGCCGATTCCTCACATCACCAACCCGCTGTGCACGCCGCCACCTATCCCAATACCCTGATCACCAAAAGTCCACCAAGGCCGGCTCGCTACAGCCGACCCACGTCGCAGCACCCAGGGACTGCGGCAGTCGTGAAGCCACTGCCACCAAGATGCTGCCGGGCCTACACTGCCACCACTGTGCCCTAGTCGCCTCCACCGCCTAGCCCTTGTCACTGCTGCAAACCCACCAAAAACCATTGCCGCCGCCTCGAGGCTCACACCGCTGCTGCTTCTCAGGCCGAAAGCCTCCTGAAGCAGCAGCCCAGTTCTCGTGCTTGCTTTACTCCAAGCACGCAAGAGGACTGCTAAGGGAGAGGGCAGGAGCCGAGCCTAAATAGGCTGGCTCCGCTCCCTGCCTGGCACTGTGCTTCTCGTAGTGCTGGTGTTCTTCTCTTCCTGCTTCACGAGTAGGCAATTCAGCTCCCTCCCACCAGTGCAAGCTCGGCGTGAGTTTGGACTCGCATTATAGCGCATGTTGTTATATTAGACAATGAAAACCCTTGGATGCAACCCATTGTGCATCTTTTCAGAGCATTTTGTAATCACATACTTTCTTACTAAAGAACTTGTCAAATCTAATTCTATGAGTCAGAACATGTCCATGATTTTTGTGATCTGACCACAAAGTATGTCCTATGTTTTATTCCCTTCCCTTTTATTATCTAGTTTTTCCTATGTTTTACAAGAAGCATACATACACATATGTACCCTCTGTCTCATGAACTAGCTGTGAGTGAGGCATTATTGGTCATCTTAATTATTAAAGATGCTAAAAGCTATTTGATTGGTATGTATTTTATTTTGACTTGCTAAGTGTTTTGTTCCCAGTGCCTATATTGTGTGTCTTTCTTGCTTTCTATCTTTTTCTAAAAAAAGTTAACAGGACGATTGACTCATTCATTTTTATGGAAAAAATGTCACTTCTGTCTGCAGTCTGTGGATACAAAGACTCAGATCTCAAATGTCTGGAGTTTAAGGTGCATATATGAATGGCCACACTCATGTACCTAGCCCAGCTCCCCTGGTAACATGGCCAAGATTTGACTTCCTTGGATGTAGTTGTCACAGAATTTACCAACCTGCATTCTTACCTATGAAAAATCATGCCAGTGTAAATGTCTAAGTCTTTCAGATGCTACAGGATTCTATAAGCATAATCCAAAGAATCTCATTACTAGCATGCCCTAGGCAGTTTATATTGTTTGAAGAGCAGCATCTGTTGTTGCATGGCAAATCTATTTTGAAACTTCACAGATTTTCATTAAAGGTTTATGATAAAGTTCTTTGGTGTGACCAAAAATACTTCTGTGAATCTTTGGTGTGTTTGATGTTTGCTTAATTGCTTAATAGTGCAATGTATACTTCTATTAGTATGCTAAATGACATTTGAGTTACTAAAATGCAATGGTAAAGTCAATTATCCCATTAATATCAGTGTCCAGTAGCAACACACTTTAACCCCCCCCCAACCTACCTATTGAACCCAATTGTGCTCTGCATAGTACAGCATCTACTTTCATATTATAAACTAAAACTCAAAAGGACTGGTATTTTTAGGCTATGGAAACACACACTAAATAATCCACGTTTAGTGCATTTTTCAACTGGATTTTACTGTGTGAACTGGCAAAATCCAGTTGGAAAGTGCACCAAATGTGGATTATTTGGTGTGTGGCTGCAGCCTTAGACCTACAAAACTAAGTTAAGTGTCCATCCTAAATTCATCAGTTTAGTAGATATGCTGGCATTAGGAGAGATGATTGTTAAGTCGTGTGCTTAACAAAGAGTCGGAGAGTGATTCAGCAAGAATTGCGGTTTATTCTTCAGCTTAGTTACGATCGCCAGCCAGAACCATCATTCGAACCACTCGAGCCAAAGGACAAGCACTGGCTGCTCTGTATTTAAACATTCCCGGCTAGTGTAGCCACACCCCCTGTACAAATAACAACCTATGAGGTTGAAGATATAATGCCCAATCACAAGCGGTCCCGCTTTACAGCGTGATTGGTAGACACTCTCTGGGCTAGGACTCCTATTGGTTACATTAGGATCCTAGCCCAGACTGAAGCTTAACATAGAGTTTCAATGAGACGATTCGCATGTCAGTATTTACATTCAAGTCAATACATAACAAAACTGATACAATTAGAGGCGGCACCATATTGTGCCATGCTGCGGGTATGACCACAGCCAGTGTCTTGGCAAACCACAGCTACTCCTTTTCTCCACCCACCAAGTAAAGGCTGATGCTGTATCAGGAAACTAGGGAGGGAAATTTGGGAGAAAGTCACCTTCTTTACCCATACAGATCTCTGTAATACATACCAGTTTGGCCTCCTCATCCAGTATTAAATCCTGGATGGGCTATGTTTTATTTTGAATTGACCTGGAATTCAGCAACAGCACATCCAGAGAGTGATCAGTAAGATTACCAAAGGCCCCGGTCACACTGGGGGGAAAGTTGCGGCCTTTTTGAGCCGCATCAAAAGAGACGCACGGCAGTGGGATCAGACAGATCCCCCGAGCCGCCGCGCAGTTGCTCCCCGGCATGATCAGATGCCGGGGGGGGGGGGAAGCCACAGATCGGTGAGCGAGGCAGCCCGCTGCGCATGTGCACGCCTGCGCAGTTTGGCTGGGGGGCTCGCATGCTGCCGGAGACGAGCATGCTGGCGATCCCACAGCCGTCCCTGCTGCGAATTTTCAGGTAAGCAGTAGTGTTTTGTAGGTTTTTTTAAAAATCTGCATCTGCGGCCAGAAGAGACGGATCAGGGATGGGTGCGCACCGCTTCCCAGATGTTGCAGTGTGATCGTGCCCACTTACTGCGCCCTCAATCCATCCCTCTCGCTGATCAAAGCCTCCCGTGTGACCGGGGCCAAAGTCCCCTCAGTTGGGAGGAATGGAAAGAGGGTTGGGCACAACCTAACCATCCCTCCTTCTTTTTACCTGACCTGTCATCCTCCCACTACTGTTCCTCCCCTAGTATATCAACCATGGTACCTCTTTCCCCTCCTCTCAAAGCACATTTATCCAGGCAAATAATAAAACACAACCTCACCACCACCAGTGGGTCAGAAAGACCTATAATAGCCTGCTTCCAGCAACCCACTCCTATTGCTGTAGTGTGATGTCTGTCAGGCATCTATGAACAACAGAATTGTTTTGAAATGGCATCTATGAACAACAGAATCCTCTAAAAAGGTGCATCCTTGTCTCTAAAGAGGTTTCCTGGGGATATATGAAAGGACTTCGTGACTTTGTTCTAATTTGAACCCACGTCTCTGATCCAGGTTCAGTACTGTGAAGTGTTGTTTCGAATTCAGAATGCTGCTTCAATATTAAATTGAATGCTTCCCACCTTAGAATTCTTGAGAAGTCAGGATATCAATGGATAAACATAACCGCCCTTGTTTAAACAAAGGAAATTCCACATGAGCGGCTGACACAGAGACAGATTTCCTGATGATGCTTATCTTGGGTGCATGGAACACGCTGCTTGCAACTGGTTATTCCACAGAGCTAGTTGCCCTGATTAGAACTGCATTGGAGTTAATAACTTTAGATTGGTGGGGAAAATGGATTTTAAAGGGATTGCTCATCAGAAGGTATTTTTACTGAAATCAGATGCAGGTTTTCTGCTGCCGAGTCACCCAATGCAGTCATGTAGAACTTGAAATAACATTTCCAATAAGTACAGCATTTCTTAGTGAGTGCCTAGGATAGCTTTAACTAGCAGCACTGCTCACTTCTAGTCTTAACAGGGAATCCAGAGTAATGGTTGTATTCCATGCCCCAGTGCTGCCATTCTGAATGTCTGTTCAAGATTCACACACTGAAGAATTCAAAGTGAAGGATGAACGAAAGCCTCACGCACATTACAACCTACAGTGCAATTGCTTTGTTCACAGTCTCCTGGAGAGATATTCCAACAGGGTGTTTAGTGGTATTTAAGTACTATCTTATGCCCAGAAGAATAACAAGGAAAGCTACACTGGTAAGAAGCTAGGGAAGAAAGACTCATTTCTTTTCTAAACAATGTGTGGAGCTGCTTATGATCTCAGTGATAAGATCTGACACACAGTGGTAGGATGTTAACCAGTGGTCATAATGGTGTGTTTACAGTCATAACCTGCCAGATAATTATATAGGTATCAGATGGGTTATTTGAGTGTAAATGAAGCCAGACAAGTTCTTTTTAATCAGAGACGATTTGCGGGTTGATTACAGCCTGTATTCCTGTTGGACTTCTTGCACCTGAGGGTAGAGCGTCGCTGACAGTTTTGGAAATTAAAATTGCTATTCTGTAATTATAGGAAAGGCGTAAAGAATTTATGGGGAGTGTAGTGTATTCAAAGCTGCCTTGAATGCCTAACATGTGTGAAACATCTAATTGGAATGTGATGTAAAGCTTCGTCCTGGGCTAGGATCCAAAGTCATCCAATAGTATTGCTAGCCCAGGAAGTAACAAGCCAATCACTTCAAGCAAGCTCCCTGAGCGGGAACTAATGTGATTGGACCTTATCTCTGCAACCTCATAGGTTGATATTTGTACAGTGGGTGTGGCTATATTAGCCGGGAATGTTTAAAAGCAGGGAAGCTGCAATGTAAAGGCTGTTCTGGCTATCAGATGTTGATCCGTGTTTGAGTTGTGTTTGAGTTGAAGAATAAAGTTGTATTCTTGCTGAATCACTCTCCGACTGCTTTGTTAAGCAAGTGACTTAACAGGGAGTTTATACAATTTACCCTAATATGCTAATCATATTGGAAGTAACAGTCAATGAAACTACTGAGGCAAGAAACAGCATAGTGTAATGGTTACAGTGTCAAACTGTGTCAGAACTTCCCTTGAACCTACAGCTGGATCCTGCATTTGAAGGCTCGGGATGCTACTGGTTAGGAGCATTTTGGGCCACTTGCAAACAGGAAGGATATGAACAGTGTTATTCATTATACAGTGATCTCCAGAGTGGATTATTCCAAGAAGCGACAGTTAGAACCGGATATGGAACAACTGACTGGTTTCGCATAGGAAAAGGAGTACGACGAGGATGTATATTGTCATCTTGCTTATTTAATATATATGCAGAGTACATCATGCAAAATGCTGGCCTGGACGAATCACAAGCGGGAATTAAGATTGCTGGGGGAAAGATCAACAACCTCAGATATGCAGACAAAACCACTCTAATGGCAGAAAGTGAAGGGGACCCAAAGAGCCTCTTACTCAGGGTAAAAGAGGAGAGTGCAAAAGTGGGCTTGAAGCTCAACATCAAAAAAACTAAGATCATGGCATCCGGCCCCATCACTCCTTGGCAAATAGAAGGGGAAGTTGTGGAAGTAGTGACAGACTTCACGTTCCTGGGATCCCAGATCACCACAGACTGTGACAGCAGCCATGAAATTAAAAGACGCCTGCTCCTTGGGAGGAAAGCGATGGCGAACCTAAACAGCATGATAGAAAGTAGAGACATCACCCTGCCAACAAAAATCCGCATGGTCAAAGCAATGGTATTCCCAGTAGTCATGTATGGCTGCGAGAGTTGGACTATAAGGAAGGCTGAGCGCCGAAGAATAGATTCTTTTGAACTATGGTGCTGGAGAAGACTCTTGAGAGTCCCTTGGACTGCAAGAAGATCAAATGAGTCAATCCTAAAAGAAATCAACCCTGACTGTTCCCTGGAAGGCCAGATAATGAAACTGAAGCTCAAATACTTTGGCCACCAAATGAGAAGGGAGCACTCACTGGAGAAGACCCTGATGCTGGGAAAGGCTGAAGGTCAAAGAAGACGGGGACGGCAAAGGATGAGAGGGTTAGACAGTGTCATAGATGCAACAAACATGAAATTGAGCAAACTTCAGAGGACGGCGGAAGACAGGAAGGCCTGGCGTGATCTGGTCCATGGGGTCGCGAAGAGTCGGACTCGACTGTGCGACTGAACAACAACAAATATGTGACATTCCCTTTGAAAAGTCTCCAGAACATGTGGCTGGTTCACAGTGTGGCTACCATGGTAAGGAGGAGTCACTTAGCTGGATAATTTTTCTCTTGTTGATAACATATAGTTTGGTTCCCAGTTGGTTTCTGGGCCAAACTCGGTTTTTAAGCTCTAGGTGGCCAGAGGACAGGGAACACGAAGGACTGCCTCTTCCAATATGACCCTTCTTGATCTGTGCAGGCAAGGCAGGATATAAATCGCAATTAATTAAGTTATGTTTGGGGGCTTCACTCCATGATCATCCACAATCAGAAATAGCAAAATGTGACAGCACCTTTCAAGTGGGAGAAGCAAGACTCTGGATTACCATGCCGGGGGCATCTCACATAGCAGGCAGTGTTTGAGAGACAAGTAAACATTCTTTTGCTATATTAAACTTTGGGTCTTGCTTAAGATTGTACATCATGTAGTTTGAAATTGACACTGTGGATTTATCACTTGGATTCCCCCCCCCACTTTCTATAAATTTTGGGTGTTTTGGTTTATCCCACTTTTAAATCTTATTTGCTGTACACTGCTTTGAAAACTGGAATAGTCAAGAAGGCGAAGTATGCATGTGTTAATTGTTGGAAGTCAAGGACTTTGTGCTGCTCTTGCCTCAGACCACAGAGGAAGACTACAAGAGAGTCAGATAGGTAGATAGACAGTACACTGACCATCCTTCCATTTCTACTCTCTGACAAGATGTAGATTGCTATTCTCAGGGAAAGTTTCCTTCCTTCTGGCTTCCTCCTCGCTCTCACCACACAATGCCATGTTTCTCCATCTCGGCAGCATGAGAGCAGGATCCTTTCCTGCATCTCCATCCATCTAGCTAGTTAGACTAGATTAGAAAATCTATCTTTCCACTTTCCTATCTAGAAATGGAGTTCCCATAGTAAATTCATAATATTAGTTTTTTCAGATATAAAGAGGCTCCGTGTAACTTTTGCTTCTTGTTTGCACACTCGCACTGCGTGACCAGATGGCTCCTCTTTGTTAAAGCCTTGGGCACTCTGCAAACTGTAAATCCCAACATTAATAAAAAGGAAGCAAACCACCTACAATGAAGCAATGTCAATTACTACTAATTTCATCCTAACAAGAGAATAAAAATAAAAAGAGTGTATAGGCAATGATACCCCATGAGTCATGCAGCACAATATCTATGGCAATATGGTAAATCATCTGCTTGAGCCATAAGCAACCCAAAGGATCCTATTTCCAATCAAAGAAATTATCTGGTCAAGATTAATTCCCCCCTTCCCCAGTGCCATGACACCAGTTGATATTGCTCTTTGCCAATGGCTGGTTTTTTTTTTTACAGATCTGGGGATTCAAATGCAGTATCCCATGTAGTCTTGTCCTATCTATGTAACTCTGGATTTCAGGTCCTTCAGTGCTGAAATGAACGGCAACTGTCAGCCATTTCTCACTGTGCCTAAACTGAAGTCCTGACTACTGTGTGTCAATATAAGCAGGAACCAAAATAGCGTGTAGGCATTAGAAGGCAGGGTACACGCGTGATGTTACCTGCCACTGAGCCAGACCATTGGTCTGTCAAGGCCAGTATTGTCCATGCTGACAGGCAGTGGCTCTCCAGAGTCTCAGATGGAGGTCTTTTACTTCATCTACTCCCTGAACCTTTGAACTGGAGAGGCTGGGACCTTCTGCATACAAAGCAGATGCTCTGCCTTTGAGCCATAGCCCCACCTCAAGTAGCAGGAGAGAGGCAAGACCCAGGTGGGTAGCCCTGTTGGTCTGAAGCAGCAGAACAAAGTCTGAGTCCAGCGGCACCTTTAAGACCAACAAAGTTTTATTCAAGGTATGAGCTTTTGTGTACATGCACACTTCCTCAGACACAATGAAATGGAACTTACCAGTCCATACATATAAGGCAGAGGTTGAACAGCAAATTAGCCAGGCCCGTAGCTACAGTGGGGCGTCTCGGGGCTAGGCCCCCTGACATACTGGCAAGGCCCCATGACTTCCCATCCAGCCCAGGGCCCCCAAGCAGTGGCAGGTGTGGGGAAGGAGCTGGGTATAGATTAGCCAGTGCCCCCTAAGAAATGTAAATGCCTCCCCTAACTTAACAAATCCTGGCTACGGGCCTGAAATTAGCATGCAATATAATGAAATGTTTCAACAGATGCAAACAAGAATAGCAAGCTAAAGTCATCATTTGAGTCCAGGGGCACCTTTAAGACCAACAAAGTTTTATTCAAGGTATGAGCTTTCGTGTGCAGGCACACTTCCTCAGACACAGAGTACACACAAAATGTGAGAGAGAAGGTTTTTATTGTATTTAGCCATAGGCCATTACAAACCACAAAAAGAAGAATGCAATAAAACATTGAAAATTGTATAAAATACAGTCTAAAACATTATAAATCCATAAAACCGAGGTTATAAACAGTTAATTAATTCACAACATACCCACTAAAATCAGTATTAGCTAGGAACAGCGTTGGCCCATATTTTCCTTGCAGCCAAGGCAAATAGAGCCATTCTATTGGATACATCAGCATTGGCATCGGCTAGCAAAAATATAATCTTCTAAGGCCGCGGTCACACGGAGCATTAGGCACGCAAGAGGGATGGAAGAGAGGCGGAGTTTCTGGGCGCGATCTCACCGCAACATCTGGGGAGCGTAGAGCTCCCGTGGCTGTTCCATGGCTACCGTCCGAAGCCGCGCAGTAAAAAACTAGTACCTCCAAGGTACTAGTTTCCAGGAACTGCGCAGCAAGGGCGGGCGCCTGATCGCGTCCCTGCCGGGCTTCCGTGGCATCCGGCACACGCCGGGTCGTTCCCCCCCCATGCCTCCCGAAGCCCTCAACAGCACATGCGCACAAAGGTGCCCGGCATCGTTAGGGTCGAGGGGGGGCTGCGATGGGGGTGCGCGGCAGCGGCCAGGCAGAGAGGGCCGCGTGTCGTGGGGGGAGGAAGGGAGGGCAGGCGGGATGCTGGTGGGGAGGGGGACCCGGCGGGTTACTCCCCCTCCCCTCCCCTCCTTGTGAGCGGCCCACGGACCCTGTCCAGAGTGGGCAGTGCACGGCCCTCCCAGAGGGGGCGGCTCCTTCCATCCCCTTCCCATCGGCTCTCGCTGGAGGTGCGGATGCTCGTGTGATCGGCACCTCCACCTTATCCACGGGACCTCGCTGGAACCTCTCCAGGACATCTGGTCCCGCTGCCGCGGGGTTTGTTGCCCCAGGGCAAATAGCCACGCTCCCCACCCGCAGTTTCCTGCCCGTGTGACCGCTGCCTAAGACACACAAAATGTGAGTGTTCAGGCCAACACGGCTACGCACCAGGATCTAAGGTCATCCTTGTTTCGATTTAATTCCAGGGGAAAACAGTGAGGCAAATAATTATGTCAAAATTGGTGATAGATGTGTAAATGTATCCTTCTTAATTCTGGAGTGCTAAGAGCAATCAACTGAGATCCTGGGTGTGGCCAGACGGGCAGGTTACCGTGGCGGTATATCAGCTCTAAATAAGCCGCTTGAGTTTGGCATGCTTTGCATCGATCATGCAGCAGCCACTAAGCTGGCATCATAGTGCCACGGGCCCGTGGTTGGTCATTCACATCAGCAACGTGCCACAACCACGGCTGAATGGATATTTTTCTAAGCCCCGTTGCGCATGTGCAGAAGCAGACAAGCATAGACACACTCCTGTTAGGAAGTTCAGTCAGCCCCCATAGTTCCAAGAACTCCTTTGCCCTGACACATCTGCATGACTCCCTAGATATCACCCCACTGTCTGGGGTGGCCAATTGCAGTCCCCTTCGCTATTAGCAGAGCAGTCCATGACCAGGGGATCGGATAAGTGTTCTGCAGCTCTCCTGCTTGGCATTAGAGTTTGCCTGCAGCATCTCTATGTTCCCCCATCCCTGCTTCCTCACCCAAACACTGGGCTTTGCATACACTCATGTGCTTCCATGCAGGAACACCACGGGTAGCCAATGGGTCTCTGAAACGCACCTCAGAGAGGATTGGAGAGAAAAAAAATCAAAGGGCCATGCCAGAAACAGAGAGGAACAATCATGCATTTCCATGGCAACACCCAGAAACCTGCCATAGAAGCGCCTCGCTGAGGTAACCACTGGAATTTGCCAGTGGCTATTTAATCCACAGCTGAATCTGCATCTAGCATTTGCTCCGCTGTCTTACCAAACCCACACTGGAACAGAAATTCCCATCTACATTGCATGCCACTTTGATTGATTGTCGAATTTTATAGCAGCGTCCAGACTGCATGCTGCTTTCACTTTGTTTGATCTCTGGTTTTATGGCGGCTGTCTGCATAGATTTATGGCCGTTTTATGGCCATTCAGGGGTGACTCTGCAGTCAGTACGGCATTAACCTGGGGTATTTGAATGTGGTTTTGAGCCGCATCTTTTTCTATTCCAGTGTGGGTTTGATACAACAATGGAGCAAATACTAGATGGAGATTGGGCCCACATGGTAGTCATTTTAGTGCAAGGTAGGGACAACTGGGGCATGGGAACCAGATTTATTTATTTATTTATTTTATTCGTTTGATTTATACCCAGTTCTCCCCGCAAGCAGGCTGAGGGTGGCTTACACTAGTTGCATTACACTAGATTTGCACATTTGATCGTGCCCATTTGATCTGGAGGGGAAGGGTGGCTATGTTGGGCCAAACTGCTCATGTGATCGCACCCGCTGCCACCATGCTCCCTCCATCTCTTCTCAAGCATGGAGGAGAGAGGCAGTTGTCGGAAATTGGATGCAGCCAGAGAAATATCTAGCACTGGGGTACTGACATATTCTAACTATGAATGGGGGATTCTTAAAAGTAACGAAAAACAGAGGGACCCTGAGGACTGTTGGGAACAGT